>NW_005434629.1:6680-125771 GCF_000315625.1 Guillardia theta CCMP2712
AATGCCTCCCTTTCTATGTTCATGTCTGTCTCTCTCTGTCTCTCTCTCCCTCTCTCTCATTGTCCCTGCAGTTGACAGAGTCTCCACCCGAGGGAGTGAGAGTGCGGGAGGGGGAGAGAGAGAGAGAGAGAGAGAGAGTGAGAGAGAGAGAGAGAGAGAGAGAGAGAGTGAGAGAGAGAGAGAGAAAGAGAGAGAGAGAGAGGGAGAGAGAGAGAGCGAGAGAAAGAGAGAGAGAGAGAGGGAGAGAGAGAGAGCGAGAGTGAGGATGGGGGGAGGGAGAGGGAGAGGGAGAGAGGGAGAGAGAGACAGAGTGAGTGAGTGAGTGAGTGTGTGAGTTAGGGGGGAAAGGAGTGAGTGAGGGAGTTGGGGAGGGAGGGAGTTGGGTCTCATGTAGCTGCTGCAGGTCAAGGACCTGGAGATTGTATTGCAAAACGTCATCGTCTCTGCCTTCGAGACCATCACAGATTGCTGGGCCGCATTCGACCTGCAAGAGGCCTTCCAGAATCTGTCGAAGAGGGAGAGTGTAAGATGCTCCTCGTCCTCGTCCTCGTCCTCGTCCTCGTCCTCGTCCTCGTCCTCGTCCTCGTCCTCGTCCTCGTCCTCGTCCTCGTCCTCGTCCTCGTTCGTCTTGTCCTACACCTGGTCGTGGTCCTGGTCTTGACCCTCGCTCAGGTGAAGCGAGTAGCCGACAAGAAGACTGTCGACTCGATCACCATCTTCGCCGAGGATCTCAACTGGGTAAGAAAGGAGTTCGATCGCAACAGGAAGAGCCCTCCTCTCGGCCCTTCCATGCCCTCCTATGCCGGCAGCGCCTTGTGGGCGAAGTCACTGCTGCAACGAATCTCCCTGCAGCATTCGCTCCTTGCCACCTCCTACCACGTGGTGAGCACGCGGGAGTTCCAGGAGGTGAACGGCCAGCTGCAGCTTGTGGAGAACGCGATGAAGGACTACATGAACAAGGTCTACAACGACTGGCAGGAGCACCTGCAAGACGTGTTCCGAGGGGCCAACCAGAACGGGATGGACGCTTTCCTTATCGTGAGGAGGCAGGAGACGATGCTGCTTGAAGTGAATTTCTCCCCGGAGCTCATCAAGCTGTACAGGGAGGTGGACGTGTGGGAGCGGGTCGGTTTCAGCATCCCCTTCATAGCGATGGAGAATGCCAAGGACAAAGACAGGATCAACGTCATTCGCTTCCACGTGCGGGGAGTTGTCAGAGACTACAATAAGATAATCTCCTCCCTCGCTTCCTGGTAAGATTCCTTTTACTCCTCCTCCTCCTCCTTTTGCCTCCTCCTCCTTCTGTTTCTCCTCCTCTGATTTATTCCTGTCCTCCTTCTCCTCTCCCTTCCTACTCGCTCTTCTACTCCTGCTCCATACATTTCCCCTCTGCTTCCTCCTCCTCCGCCTTCTCCCTCTGCTTCACTTTCATCTCAACGGCTGACTCGCTCCTCAGGGAGCGCAAACTCTTCTCGGAGAAGATCAAGTCGCTGGACCGTAAGATCAGCCCTGCTATCAGCAAGATGACGTGGCAGACCAAGGGCATCGTCGACTTCTTCTGCAAGGACACCAAGAAGCACTGCCAGATGGTCCAGCAGCTCGTGGACGATTTCAAGGTCCTCAAGGATAGCATCTTCAAGGACTGCGCCGAGCTCGGCAACCTCAGCATGATCGCGATCGAGTCGAAGAGGCTCTACAGCGCCGACGACTTCTCAAGGGCCCAGGCGAGTCACCGCAAGGTGATCATGGCCAAGGTCGAGTCGCTGCATGCCAACGTCAAGAGCACGTTGAAGAGAGTCTTCGCAATGTTCATCTACGACGGAGCTGAGAGCTCGCGCGAGTGGGAGCGATTCATCTCCCGCATCGACTCCATGGTGCAGGAGTCGCTGACGTCTGCCGTCCGCCGGTCCCTCCAGGACCTCGCCCGTGCCATCAACGGGGACAAGAAGACCGAGCCGCAGCAGCTGTTCCGCATCCGCGTCGTGCTCGACTCCTCCTCCAAGGTTGCGTTCTCTCCCTCGCTCTCGGACCTCACTCAGATGATCAACTCCTGCTCCAAGGACCTCATCTCCATGCTCGACGTCATTCCCCGCCTCCACCGCCTCGTCGAGGCTGAAGTCCGCAAGGAGCTGGCGGACAGTGTCGGGCAGGGGTCTTCTGCTGCAAAAGACGGGGAAAGGCAGGGGGGGAGGCAGGAGGATCGCACGCAGGAGAGCATAGCGACCTGCATCGCCAATGAGGATGAGATTCTCAAGGTGATGGTCGCCATTATGAGCGGGATCTCCTCCAACGTGGGCAAGATGCAGAAGCAGCTGACGTACTGGGAGAAGTTCAACCACATCTGGGAGTACGACAAGGACGCTTTCTTCCGCAGATACGCCAAGAGCAACCGACCGCTCTCAGCCTTCGAGGAGGACATCATGAGGTCAACAACCCTCGTCCTCGTCCTCGTCCTCGTCCTCGTCCTCGTTCCTGTCCGCGTCCTTGACTCTGTCTCCCCAGGTACCGCGAGTATCAGAAGGAAGTGTTCTCCGAAGAGTCCACGTCTGTCCTCGGCTTCGTCTGCATCGACTGCACGACCCTCAAGCAGGAGATCATCAACCACTGCGTCGACTGGCAGAGAAAGTTCTCTGCCCTGCTCAACGAAATGGCCCTCAAGGATCTTGACGCGCTCCTCGACTCCTTCGCCGCAGCCACTTCGAGCCTCGAGGTCGTCCCCTCCTCGCTCAACGAGCTTTCCAAGTCAGTGGGGCTGCTCAAGAAGCAGCAAGCAGACCTGCCGACCATCGAAGCTCTGTTCGAGCCCATCTATGCCAAGTACAAGCTGCTGGAGAAGTTTGAGGTGACGGTGGAGGAGCAGGAGCTTGAGAAGCTGGCGTCGCTGCAGGGCAGGTTCGAGGCCTTCCAGGACTTCCTGAAGCAGACGGAGAGGACGCTGTCAGGCTGCAAGAGGAACATGAAGTCTGACCTAGAGAAAGCCGCCCACTCCTTCGAGGCTGAGGCTCAGGCCATGCACGCGACCTTCGATAGCAAGGCGCCGACGTCGTCGGTCAAGCACAAGGCCGCACAGGCGCTGGAAGAGCTACAGCATCTCAAGGAACGGTACGAGAAGAATCTGAGCACGCAGACGCAGCTGAGGGAGGAGATGTCGATCTTCGAGCTCCCGCTCCCCGAGAACGAGCACCTCCACAAGATAGGAGGGCAGCTCGTGCTGCTCACCGACCTGTGGACCATGTTCGGAGAGTGGGAGCAGATCTGGGAGGGGTACAAGTACGGCAAGTTCAAGGACCTCAACACGCAGCATATGGAGGACACGGCGAGTCGGTTCATGAAGAAGGTAATGACCAAGAGGAAGGAGGCTGGTCACCTGCCGCTCTGGTCGGAGCTGAAGGGGCTGGTGGAGAAGTTCAGGCTAACGATGCCGCTCATCTCCGATCTCAGGAATTCAGCGCTGAGGGAGAGGCACTGGATCGAGCTCATGGAGCGGGTGGGGACGACGTTCGACTACCAGGGAGACAGCTTCACGCTAGAGCGAGTCATCGACCTTGGGCTCGACCAGCACGCTGATTTCATTTCCTCGACCTCCGCGTCCGCGTCGAAAGAGCTGATGGTGGAAGACTCGATCATCAATATTCGGGCGACGTGGGACAGTCTCAAGCTCGAGACCATCGCCTACCGCGATCGCGGTCACTTCCGCATCAAGACCGTCGAGGACCTGTATGCTGCCCTCGACGACAACGCCGTGACTCTTTCGACGCTCAAGGGGACAAGGTTTGCGCAGCCGTTCATGGAGGACATCGTGTCGTGGGAGAAGAAGCTGAGCATGGTGTCAGAGGTGCTGGAGGCGGCGCAGGCGGTGCAGAAGCAGTGGATGTACCTGGAGAACATTTTCGCCGGGTCTGAGGACATCCGGCGGCAGCTCCCGGCCGAGTCCACCATGTTCGAGACGGTGGACAAGAGCTGGATGTACGTGATGAAGAGGATGCGGGATCACTCGACGGCGCTGGATGCATGCCTCGAGGATGGGATCCTGCCGCGCCTCTCGGAGATGAACGGGACGCTGGAGAAGATCCAGAAGTCGCTGGACGCGTACCTGGAGACGAAGAGAGTCGCCTTCCCCCGCTTCTACTTCGTCTCCTCTGACGACCTCCTCGAGATCCTGGGTCAGGCTCGGGACCCTCAGGCGGTTCAGCCGCACCTCAAGAAGTGCTTCGACGCGATCAAGAGCCTCAAGATGGAGGTCAACAGGAAGCAGACGGAGGCTGTGGGCATGAACTCACCGGAGGGAGAGTACGTTCCCTTCCAGAGCCGCGTCCTCACCGAGGGGGCGGTGGAGATCTGGATGCTGTCGGTGGAGGGGGCGATGCGGCTTACCCTGAGGAAGCTCCTGCTGCAGACCCTGACAGCGATGAAGGGAACAAAGAAGGAGAAGTGGGTGACTGACTGGCCCGGGCAGCTGCTCATCACCGCTGGGCAGATCGTGTGGACGACTGAGTGCGAGAAGGGGTTCACGGAGGTGGAGAAGGGGAACAAGCTGGGGATGAAGGTGGTGAAGAAGAAGTGGATCCAGCTGCTGAACAAGTACTCGGACATGGTGCGGGGAGGGATCAACAAGGCCGACAGAGCCAAGGTGGTGGCCATCATCACCATCGAGGTGCATGCGAGGGACGTGATCGACCGCCTGCTCAAGCTCGGCTGCTCCTCCAAGAACGAGTTCGACTGGATCAGCCAGCTGAGGTTCTCCTGGGAGAAGGACGTGGACAACTGCCTGGTCTATCAGATCAGCGCCAGGTTCGACTACGGCTGCGAGTACCTCGGCAACTGCGGCAGGCTCGTCATCACCCCCCTAACCGATCGCGCCTATATGACCCTCACCACCGCCCTCCACCTCAAGAGAGGGGGTAACCCGCAGGGCCCGGCCGGTACGGGGAAGACTGAGACGGTGAAGGACCTCGGGAAGGCCATCGCCAAGTACGTGATTGTCTTCAACTGCTCCGACGGGCTCGACTACAAGTCCATGGGCCGCATGTTCTCCGGACTGGCGCAGACGGGAGCGTGGTCGTGCTTCGACGAGTTCAACCGCATCGACATCGAAGTTCTCTCTGTGGTGGCCCAGCAGATCCTCTCCATCCTCCGCTCCATCACCATGGGGCTGACGGAGTTCTACTTCGAGGGGAGCCTTATCAAGCTCGACAGCACCTGCGGCATCTTCGTGACCATGAACCCTGGTGAGGAGGAGGAGCCGTTGACTGCTCACCTGACAGAGCCGCAGGCTATGCGGGGAGGACGGAGCTCCCTGACAATCTCAAGGCGATCCTGCGACCGATCTCGATGATGGTTCCGGTGGGAGGAGGAGAGAGGGAGGAAGAGAGGGAGCGCTGAAGAGCATGCAGGACATGGCGCTGATCGCGGAGGTGATGTTCTTCTCCGAGGGCTTCATGACTGCGAAAGTTCTGTCGAGGAGGCTGACGGGGCTGTTTGAGCTCATGAAGCAGCAGATGTCCAAGCAGGATCACTACGACTACGGCCTGCGCAACACCAAGAGCATCCTCGTGGCCGCGGGAGCCATGAAGCGCAACGACCCCAACATGGCTGAAGACGTCCTGCTCTACCGCACCATCCGGGACATGCAGCTGCCGAAGCTCATCGCGGAGGACGTGCCTCTCTTCAACGCCCTCAACGCTGACTTCTTCCCCGGGCTCGAGATCCCCCCGACCGACTACGGCACCTTCCAGAAGGCCATCGAGACGGCGCTGATAGACAAGCAGCTGCAGCCGGAGCCCATCATCGTCCTCAAGACCATCCAGATCTACGAGGTCAAGCTCACTCGCCATGGTAACATGATGGTCGGACAGAGCTGCAGCGGCAAGTCGACAGCCTGGTCTGCTCTCCAGGTGCTGCCCTCCTGCCCTCCTGCCTTCCTGCCCTCCTTCCCTCCTGCCCTCCTGCCCTCCTGCCCTCTTTCCCTCTCGCTTGATGCCTGAGCCCGTGCTCTGCCCGCTACTGCCTCCCGCCTCCCGCCAACTACCCACTGCCTCCTGCCTCTCCTGACCTGGGATTCTCAGGACGCGCACAACGCCCTCAAGGCAGCGCAGGCCGCAGGCTTCGAGAGGGTCAAGACCTTCATCATCAACCCGAAGTCGCTCTCCGACGCCGAGCTCTACGGCCAGTACGACCTCTCCACCGGCGAGTGGCTCGACGGCGTCCTCTCACGCTGCATGCGAGACGCCTGCTCGGACGAGTCTCCCGTGCTCAAGTGGCTGGTGAGAGACCTTCCTCGTCCTGTCGCGGTCCTCCTGGTGACACCCCCTCCTCGCAGGTGCTCGACGGACCTGTTGATACTCTCTGGTGGGTACACGAGGGAGGGAGTGAGGGCGAGAAGCGACGAAGAGGAGAGACGAAGAGGAGGGAGGAGGAGGGAGGGCGACGAGAGAGGGCGAGGAGGGAGAGGGAGAAGGAGAGAGGAGGAGGAGGAGGAGGAGGAGGAGGAGGAGGAGGAGGAGGAGAGAGGGGGAGGAGGAGGAGGGAGGATGAAAGAGGAGTGAGGAAGGGGCTCTTCTGACGGATCTCACATCAGGATCGAGTCGATGAATACGGTTCTAGACGACAACAAGCTGCTGACTCTCGTCTCCGGGGAGCGAATATCAATGCCTCCTCAGGTCTCCCTTCTCTTCGAAGTGCAGGACCTTGCCGTAGCCTCCCCTGCTACGGTCTCTCGGGCCGGCATGGTCTACTTCGACCCCGCTGACTTCGGTTGGCGTCCCTTCGTCGCCTCCTGGCTGCAGAAGTTTCCACTAAAGGCGCACGTGCCGCAGCTGAAAGATCTTTTCACCCTCTACGTTGACCCGCTGTTTCAGCTCCACCGCAAGGAGCTCCGCGAGCCTGTTCCCACCATCCAGATGAACCTCGTCCGCAGCCTTTGCAACCTGCTGGACTCTGTGGCAAACGACGAGTGCGGCATCGGGGAGCAGGCGAGCGAGGAGGCGGCAAAGCTGCTGGGCATGTGGTTTGCCTTCAGCGTCGTGTGGTCGATCGGGGCGACGATCGACGAGGACAGCAGGAAGAAGTTCGACATGGCGGTGCGAGAGCTGGACTCGACCTTCCCCCCTCAGGCGACAGTCTTCGACTGGCTCGTGGACGGCAAGAAGGCTGAGTGGGTGGCATGGCATGACAAGATCCCCTCGGGCTGGAAGGCAGCAAACGACCTTCCCTTCCACAAGATCCTCGTCCCCACCGTCGACACCATCCGCTTCTCCTTTGTCGCCAACCAGCTCATGGCGGCGAACAAGAACGTGCTGGTGGTTGGCGACTCGGGTGTCGGGAAGACGGTGATCATGCAGGAGAGCATAACGAAGCTCTCCGGTTTCCTTCTCTCTCAGATCAACTTCTCCGCCCAGACTTCCTCGCAGCGCCTTCAGTTCATCATCGAGGGGCGAGTGGAGAAGAGGATGAAGGACGTGTTCGGCCCCCCGGGAGGGAAGAAGATGGTCCTCCTCATCGACGACCTCAACATGCCTGCTAAGGATACCTTCGGCTCCCAGCCCCCTCTCGAGCTCCTCCGTCACTGGCTCGACTACGGCTTCTGGTACGACCGGCAGAAGCAGAACATCAAGTACATCAAGGACATCCAGCTGCTCCAGCTCATGGCCTACCCCGGAGGCGGCCGATCCGTCATCACTATGCGCCTCCAGAGCCGCTCCAACCTCCTCAACGTCACGTTCCCAGCTCAAGCCCAGCTGAAGCGAATCTTCTCTCTGCCCTTGGCGAGCAAGCTGATGGACTTTGAGGACGAGGTGAAGGGCCTCTGCGACCCCATCACTACCGCCACCATCGACATCTATACGTCAGTGTGCAAGGAGCTCCTGCCGACCCCCAGCAAGGCTCACTACCTCTTCAACCTCCGAGATCTGTGTAAGGTGCTCCAGGGGCTCCTGCGAGCCGTCCCACGCGTCTACGACAACAAGACGGCGATGACGAAGCTCTGGATCCACGAGTGCTTTCGCGTCTTCTCGGACCGTCTGATCGACGACAAGGACCGCCAGTGGTTCTCGTCGCTGATGGAGTCAAAGCTGAGCGACAGCCCCTTCTCCTCCTCGCTTAGCTCCATGTTCGACGGCAACGGCCTCTCCTGCTACGGGGAGTTCATGTCCGACGAGTCCGCCAGGGTGTACGAGGAGTTTCCAACCTTCTCTACGCTGAAGCAGTTCCTGGAGGGGCGGCTGGAGGAGTACAACTACGAGCCTGGCTTCGTCGCCATGCAGCTGGTTCTCTTCAGGGACGCGATCGAGCATGTCTGTCGGGTGTCCAGGATCATCAGCACGCCCAGAGGCAACGTGCTGCTGATCGGAGTCGGAGGGAGCGGGAGGCAGTCGCTGTCCAGGCTCGCGACCTTCGTGTCGGGCTTCAAGATCTTCACCATCGAGATCACCAAGACGTACAGGAAGGTGGAGTTCCACGAGGACCTCAAGAAGCTGTACGTGCAGGCAGGGGTGGAGAGGAAGAGGACGGTCTTTCTCTTCACGGACACGCAGATCGTGGAGGAGTCGTTCCTCGAGGACGTCAACGGGATCTTGTCCTCCGGGGAGGTCCCCAACTTGTATTCCCCCGACGAGATGAGCGAGATCAGGGAAGGGATCAAGGCGGCGGCCAAGGCAGCAGCAGTGGAGGAGAACAACGACGCGCTGTACAAGTTCTTCATCGAGCAAGCTCGCAACCACATGAACCTGATCCTCTGCTTCTCTCCCATCGGAGACTCCTTCCGCAACCGCTGCAGGATGTTCCCCGCCCTCGTCAACTGCACCTCCATCGACTGGTTCGCCGAGTGGCCCATCGACGCGCTGTCGGAAGTCGCGCTGAAGCTGACGGAGGAGACGAACCTCGGAGCAGAGGAGGTGAAGGCTGCCGTTACGAAGGTCATGGCCACCGCCCACGCGTCTGTCTCCAGCGTGTCCAAGAGGATGTACCAGGAGCTGAAGCGCGTCAACTACGTCACCCCCACCAACTACCTCGAGCTCGTGACCGGGTACCTCTCCCTCCTCTCCGAGCGCCGCAAGAAGCTCGAGGACAGAGTGAACAAGTACGTCGGAGGTGTGGAGAAGATCGAAGAGGCGAAGAAGGAGGTGGAAGAAATGTCGAAGGTGCTGGTGGTGAAGAAAGCAGAGGTAGCCAAGGCGTCCAAGGAGACGGAGGAGCTCCTGGTGGTCATCGTCAAGGAGAAGGCAGTGGCGGACGAGCAGGAGAAGGAGGTGTCGGCCGAGGCAGAGAAGATAGGGAAGGAGGAGGCAGAGACGAAGGCGATCGCCGATCAAGCTCAGGCGGACCTGGACAAGGCGATCCCAGCCTTGGAGGCAGCGGCAGCAGCGCTGAACTCCTTGAATAAGAACGACATCAATGAGATCAAGGCGTACGCAAAACCTCCTCCTGCTGTCGAGATGGTCCTCGCCGCCGTTCTCATCCTCCGCAAGGCTCCCTCGATCGACTGGGCGGAGGCTAAGAAGCATCTGTCAGACCTTCGCTTCCTCGAGCAGCTCGTGGGCTACGACAAGGACAACATGTCCGACGCGCTCCTCAAGAAGGTCGACAAGTACGTGACCAACCCGGACTTCGACCCCGACAAGGTCGCCAAGGTCTCGCTGGCTGCCGGCGGCCTCTGCAAGTGGGTGCGAGCCATGTCGCTGTACGGGGCCGTGTCAAAGTCCGTGGCCCCCAAGAAGGAGAAGCTTCGGCAGGCGATGATGTCGCTCGAGAAGAAGCAGGCGGCTCTCAGGAAGGCGCAGGCGGCACTGATGGAGGTGGTGGAGAAGGTGCAAGGGCTGCAGTCGCAGTATGACAACAGCATCTCCACCAAGGAGCGGCTGGCAAAGGAGTCGGCGAGCCTTGAACTGAAGCTCGAGCGAGCAGACCAGCTGGTGAACGGCCTGTCGGGCGAGAGGTACCGATGGGAGAGCAGGTGATTCGATCGCGTTCCTCGTCCTCCTCCTCCTTGTCTGACTTGACTTGCAGCCTTGACAACTTGCACAAGGACATCGCCAACTCCGTGGGCGACTGCGTCATCGCTGCAGCCTTCCTCTCCTATGCTGGGCCCTTCAACTCGGACTACCGAGGGATCCTCGTGAAGGAGACCTGGATTCCGATGGTAGAAAAGCTCTCCATCCCCCTGTCCAAGGGCTTCGACTTCGCTCTCTTCCTCGCTGAGCCGACGGACGTCAGGGAGTGGAACCTGAAGGGGCTGCCCAGCGACGCGTTCTCTATCGAGAACGGCGTGCTGGTGACGCGAGGACGGCGGTGGCCGCTCATGGTGGACCCTCAGGCGCAGGCGAACAAGTGGATCAAGAACCTCGAGGCTGAGCGGAGCCTCAGGGTCGTCGACCTCAAGCTCGGCGACTGGATGAGGACCATGGAGAACGCTATCCAGTTCGGCAGCTCCATCCTCATCCAAGACCTCGGCGAAGAGCTCGACCCCGCGCTCGAGCCCGTTCTGTCCAAGGCCATCACCAAGCAAGGGAACCGCCTCATCCTCCGGCTGGGAGACAAGGAGCTCGACTACAACCTCGACTTCAAGCTCTTCCTCACCACAAAGCTGAGCAACCCGCACTATCCCCCGGAGGTCTCCACCAAGACTACCATTGTCAACTTCGCGATCAAGCGGGAGGGGCTGGAGGACCAGCTGCTGGCGATCCTCGTTAAGAAGGAGAGGCCGGACCTCGAGGAGAAGAACCAGGAGCTCGTCGTGCAGGTGCTGCTGTGGTTGTGCTGGAGATCAGATCCTGACGGATAGGCAGGTGGCCAAGGGGAAGAACAAGCTCGCGGAGCTGGAGGACAAGATCCTCTACCTGCTGGCGACAGCAACCGGCTCCTTGCTCGACGATGACGCGTTAGTCAACACGCTACAATCGTCCAAGACCATCTCCAACGACGTTTCCGAGCAGGTCAGACTCGAGAGTTTCTCTGCTCTGCTTCCTTCATGTCTGATTGTTTGCATCAGCTGAAAATCGCTGAGGAGACGAAAGTCACAATCGACCTGGCCCGTGAGAACTACAGGCCGTCAGCCTTTCGATCTTCCATCTTGTACTTCGTTCTCAACGACCTCGGACTGGTCGACCCCATGTATCAGGTAGACACTCAGGGCTCCTCACGTTATCTGACCTGCTTCGCTTGCAGTTCTCCCTTGACTCCTACATCACCCTCTTCCTCCAGTCCATCTCCCGCAGGTCTGCCTGCCTGCCTGCCTGCCTGCCTGCCTGCCTGCCTGCCTGCCTGCCTGCCTGCCTGCCTGCCTGCCTGCCTGCCTGCCTGCCTGCCTGCCTGCCTGCCTGCCTGCCTTTCTCTCTCTCTGCCTTCCTGCCTGCCTCTGCAGGTGCTGACGAGGCTGGCAGCGTCAAGAGCGACAAGATCGAAGATCGGCTCAAGAACCTCAACGAGTATCACACGTATGCGGTGTATCAGAACGCCTGCCGCGGTCTCTTCGAGCGCCACAAGCTTCTCTTCTCCCTCCACATGTGCTCGAGGATCCTGGAGGGGAGCAACAAGCTCGACAAGGACGAGTACACCTTCATCCTCCGAGGAGGGCAGGTCCTCCAGAAGGAGCTTCAGCCGCAGAATCCTTCCCCCGAGTGGATTTCCGAGACTTCCTGGGACAACCTCACTGAGCTGGCGAACCTCCCGGCCTTCCGCGAGATCGACTCGTCCTTCCAGCAGCTCAACAGCGACTGGCGGGACTGGTTCATGGCTGGCATGCCGGAGAGCAGCCCGTTGCCGGGAGACTGGCAGAGCAACCTCAACGAGCTGCAGAGGTTGGCTGTCCTCCGCAGCATCCGCCCGGATCGAGTAGTCTTCGCCGCCACCTCCTTCATCGTCAACAACCTCGGGGTGAAGTACGTGGAGCCTCCTCCCTTCGACCTGAACGCCATCTTCGCTGAGAGCAGCCCCGAGCTGCCTCTCATCTTCGTCCTCTCTCCTGGGGTGGACCCTGTCAACGCCCTGACCTCTCTCGCCGGCAATCACTCCATGACCGACCGGCTCAAAACTCTCGCCCTCGGCCAGGGACAGGCCCCGATCGCCAACTCGCTGCTGGAGGGCGGGATCAAGAACGGCCACTGGGTCTTCCTGGCCAACTGCCACCTGATGCTCTCTTGGATGAACTCGCTGGAGAAGGTGGTGGAGGGCCTGCGAGACGCTAAGCCGCATGCTGACTTCCGCCTGTGGCTCTCGAGCTACCCGCACCCCAAGTTCCCCATCTCCATCCTACAGGCAGGCACCAAGATGGTCACGGAGCCTCCCAAGGGCCTCAAGGCCAACATGATTCGCCTGTACAACAACCTGAGCGACGCTCAGTTCACGCGATGTCAGGCGGGGGTGAAGTACCGGCGACTCCTCTTCGCGCTTGTGTTCTTCCATGGAGTGCTGGTGGAGAGGAAGAAGTTCGGGACTCTGGGCTACAACGTGCCTTACGACTTCAACGAGTCTGACTTCGACATCAGCGAGGACTGTCTCGCCTACTACCTCGACGCCTACTCGTCCACTCCCTGGGACGCCCTGCGCTACCTGATAGCAGAGGCCAACTATGGCGGGAGGGTCACCGACGACTTCGACTTCCGGCTGGTCAGGACGTACGTCAAGAACTTCTTCGTGGACGAGGCCATCAGCTCCGAGGCCTTCCAGCTAGCTCCTCCTCTTGAGACTTACAGGATCCCCGACGACGGGCCGATGAGGACGTACACAGACTTTATCAAGGGCTTCCCGGTCCTCGACGACCCCCGGGCCTTCGGTCAGCATCCCAACGCAGACATCGCAGCGCAGATCGCTGACACAAACATCCTCCTCGACACTCTCAGCAGCCTCCAGCCTGCCTCGAGCGGGGCGGGAGGCAGCGACGGGGACGAGAAGGTCCTGCGGTTGGCCGACGATCTCGCAGAGCAGATCCCACACCTGCTCGACCTCGAGGCTGTGAAGAAGGCCAAGGCAGACGATCCCTCGGCTCTCCACGTCTTCCTCTTCCAGGAGATCGAGCGGTACAACAAGCTCCTGTCCTTCATCTCCAGATCTCTCAGTGACGTCAAGAAGGGCATCAAAGGCTTCGTCGTCATGTCCAGCGAGCTCGACGAGGTTGTCAGCTGCCTGACTAGCGGCAAAGTCCCTCCGGCATGGGGCACCTGCTTCCCCTCCCTCAAGCCCCTCGCATCCTGGATGCGAGACCTGGGGATGCGAGTGAGCAACTTGAGGGAGTGGGGGGAGGGCGACTACCCCTCGACCTACTGGCTCTCGGGCTTCAGCTACCCCACTGGCTTCCTCACAGCCATCCTGCAGACGGCTGCTCGAGCCTCTTCCGTGTCTGTCGACGTGCTTTCCTGGGAGTTCACGGTGCTGTCGCAGGAGGTGAAGGAGCTGACGACGCCGCCCAAGGAAGGAGCGTACATCCACGGCATGTTCCTGGAGGGCTGCGGGTGGGACATGGAGAACATGTGTCTTGTGGACCAAAAGCCGATGGAGCTCATCGTCAGCATGCCTGTCGTGCACTTCAAGCCGGTGGAGTCCAAGAAGAAGGCCGCCAAGGGCAACTACTCCTGCCCGTGCTACATGTATCCGGTACGAACGGGGTCCCGAGAACGCCCCTCCTACACCATCTCAGTCGACCTCAAGGCTGGAGCGTACGAGGCTGATCACTGGATCAAGCGAGGAGCAGCCCTGCTGCTGTCACTCGCGACCTAGTTAGCTTAGATGATTTAATCTACATGAGAGGTTAAGTTATGTACATGCTCCAGGTCAGTCGCTCTTCCTCGAAGTCTGTTCCTCCTCATCCTCCTCGCTTCGCTTCAGGCGGATTCTCCGTCGCAGGTTCCTGTCCTCGTACGGCACCACTGAGTTGTAGTGCTCGCCCCCGCTGTACTCGTGCATGTGGTAGCTCAGGCGCAGAGGCGGGCCCTCGTAGGGCGCTTCTGCGTCGGGAAAGAGCTGCCGGGTCATGTCATGGCGGTAGACCTCGATGTTGCGCTTGAGGGCGTGGCAGAGGGCGATGATTTCATGCTGCCCCCCCCACGCGGTCGTTCTTCCTATCCGTTTGCAGTACTCCTCGAAGGTGTCCTTGCCCAGTGAGAGGAAGTGCTTGAAGTGATCCTCGTGCTACAAGGCAGTCAGTCAAGACGGGCAAGGGAGCACAGCGACAATACCTTGAGCATGTAGTCGCACGCTAGTCGTCGGAGGCTCTTGTAGTTGTGGATCACTTCCCCGTGCCTCGCGCTTCTCTTCAGCTGGTCGCTAATCGCTGCAAACAAACAGTGCCCGTCCGCCGGGATCTCGACCAGGGACAGGCCGTGCTCAGCTAATTTCTGCGACAACACTCTGCTCTCAAGTTCCCTGTTCTGCTTCGCCCGCTTGCGAGCAAGTCGAGCCATGATCTCCTCTTCCGTAGGGTTCCTCTTGCGCTTCTTCTTCGAGCCCGCGGCCTTCCCATCTGGACGGGCGTCGCCGGTCTCTCGCTCCTGCTTCTCCTTGAGACTCCGCATGGCCGAGCCTTCCGACGAGAACTCGTCCGAGTCAAGCGCCCCCGCATTCACGATCTCTATCTCGTACTTGCTCGACAGATGTGCGAGCTTCTCGGCGCCCCTGCCTTTCCCGTCCTCCTTCCAGTGACTTCGTCTTGTCTTGCTCGACAGTGCGAAGGTCAGGCCGTCCTCCTTGAGGGTCGACCATCGTATCCCGTCCTCGTCATCCAACCAGCTGCCGCTGTCGATGCTGCTCCACTTGATGTTCTCCAAGTCAGTGTACGACGACAATTTCAGTTGCCCGCGTGTAGCGACTTGGGCTCGCAGAATCTGAGAGCAAGGTGAGCAGAGTCAGAGGTGGGAGGGCGAAGTCACATTGGAGTCAGTCAGGCGATAGAAACATTTCTCCTCGTTCTGCTTCAAGATCACCTGCTTGCATCATCAATCGAGTGTAAGAGAACTTCGCTCGACGCACCTCCTTCCTCTGCTCCTTGAAGATCGACAGCTGCCTCTTGTCCTTGTACTCGTGCCATGTCCTGTTCGAAGCTTCGTGCATGCAGACCAGTCGCTTCCGGCTGTCACTGGATGTCCAGCATTCGCATGACTCCCATGCGCCAGTCTCCAACAAGGTCCACCTGCTCCTGACGTCAGGAGAACCAAGACAGGTTCGTGAGGCAGTCAAGGCAGAGGTTCAACGCAATATTAGGGCAAGGTTACAACGACCTTCCGTTCTTCGAGGTTCCGAAAGAATATGATATTCCAAAGTCGTCAATTCTGATCGTCAACTGAGAGTTCAACACGTCAGGAGCAAGTTGTTTGAGGAGGACTTCATGACCTTTCTTTCTGTATCTACCAAGTAGATAGAGAGACATGCCTGAACCAGCATCGTGTCCGCCTTCCCATTCTCTGACACTGTCCACTTGAGACTCGGCGATGCTTGAATTGCATCTCCCATTGCTCGACTTTTGAACGTGACGCCGTCGTCGTTGGATCTCTTGTTCGCCTTTAACGTGTCAACTCGACCAACTTTCGGCTTTCGCCTCGAAGGGACAAGTTTATCACTTCCTTCTCCTGCAATCCGCAACAAGGTCACTCAAGGCACCGGACAACCCTCAACTAGAGTCCTCACCGTTACTCAAGTCGTGCGATTCGCTCGGATCTTCATCTCGATCGGCCTCTGCTGATTCGCTCTTGCCTTCCTTTCTATGTACATCTTTCTTGTTTCTTCTCTCTGGCCTCAACCCGACAGCGTCCTGGCGACTCGTCAGTCATATTGGATCAGCACATCGCCCTCGCACATTCGCTGAACTCTTAGACACGCCCTTGCTTCGAGCTCCAGCAGACGGGACATTCTCAACCTGACCATCTTCGTCGGCATACATAGTCTGTACATGACCATTCAGCTACAGGCTGAGTGTTTCCACATCGACATCCATTGCCACTGACCTGGATCTGCTGTTCGCCTGTCTGCATTGCATCTGCATTCCTTAAACCTGGATCTTGTACCGAATCCTCAAGCTCCTGGCCCACCAGCGTCACTTCAACATTCAAGTGCCTGTCTTGCCTTACTTGTTCAGATCCAGCTGACGACTGCTTGCCGACAGCTTGTACTAACGCCATGTTCTGTGTCAGCGATTGAGATTCGCTGTTCATCGTGAAGCCCATCAAGGCGTTGTCTATTGCGATTCCAGCGTTCACGGTTGGATCGTTGGCTGCTGCGATGTTTGCCTGCGACCAAGAAACCTGCCCTTGCTTTGATTGGATCCCACTTGCCGCCATCAGGCTGGATCAAAACATCATCCACGATCGCAACAAGCGCACGACATACCTGGTTTCTGTGCCAGACCCGCTAGTCATGTAACCTTCAGAATTTGAAGGAGACATGACTGGATTCGGGCCAGCTTCTCCAACAAACATGCCGGAAGATGTCACCAGACTCGAGTTGTTCTTTTGACAGTCAGTCCGAAACATCTCGACAACCAAGAGCATGTCGCTTACCATCATCTCGATACAAGGCGGAGGAGGCACCGCTGCCACCATGGCAACAGTGCTGTCTAACATCTGATGCTGAGGGCCGTACGTTTGGCGATAATCGACAAAGGCAGCAGGGTTGCCCGCAACTTGTGAGCCTGAAGGTCCTTGAGGGACAGGCAGTGGCATCCCTACAGTACTAGCCGGGTGTCCAGGCTGTCATGGATGTCAGTCGGAGAGCTGGAGTGAGCTGGTTCTCACCGTAGGGTCAGTCTGGATGATTCCTGAGCTGCCGGTCCTTCGAGCGAGATGTTCTGAATATGACGGGTGGTTGGGTAAGTTCGACCACGATGGTCCTGCTGTCAGCAACTCAATCGGGAGTAGGTGAACCGCAACGCTATCAACCTGCGAGGTTGCTGTCGGCAGATTCATTCCCGACGTTGCCATGACTCGCGGTCTCCGGCGGTTGAGACCCAGGGACGAGAAACTTTGACGCATTGAGAAATATTTGATCTGCGGGTCCCAGCTGTGGCGTCTTCTTCTTTCTGCCTCTCCTCTTCGGTTTCGAGATTAGCTGCGGGAAGCGACTCAGCATCGCCATGGCAACATATAAAAGTCCCACCTCATGGGAAATCGCTGGCGGCTGCTGGAAAGTGACATCGTCCCTCAGAGCCGGTGTTGGCGGAGTTTGCATATGGACTTCAGCTGTTCATTGTCGCGTAAATCCATGAGAATCTGAAAAATACAACTCACCTTGACTCTTTCCGATCTGCATTTGCAGGCTTGAGGCTGGCAATGACAAGGCTGTGGACGAAGAGGGCATTGGATTGGAGCTGTAGTTTGGTAACTGTGGCGGAAGGCAGACAGGATGAGCTTGTCCTGGAGCTCCAAAGTTCGGACCTGCTGCTTGAAATGATTGCGGGGGGACCTGAATGATATTGTCCATGGGCAGACTCGTCATCCGTCCAGGCATCGGTGGAACATGAGCAGGCATTTGAGGAGAACAAGAGGCCAAGTTTGCTTGTGACGTGGGGGTCCCCTGATGCAAGTGAGGTTGACCCTGTGGGGGAACATGGCTTCTATCGTACTCCAACGAGCTACTGTATGTGTAGGCAACCATGCCCTGCTGCTTCACTGGCAACTGACTGATCTGATGTGCGAATGATGTGATTCCAATAGAGGGAGGAGCTTGAGGAATCGTCATCTGCAGTATCTGAGACGAGGCAGGAACGTAATTCGGTTGTGAGACATGCGCATACGTCTGCCCCTCCATCGCGTTATACTGCATGTTGGGATGCCGTTGATACTGCTCTAGTTGAGACGTGGGAAGCTGGTTCAAAGCCATTGAGCTTATAGCAGATGATGACGTGGCAACGGTCGAACAAACTGCAACTCCTTCCTGTTCCTGTGAGTTCACATGAATGTTTCCTTGCATGCCCGAGCTTTGCGGTTGGCTGGGAGAGATTCCCTGCTTGTTGGAAGTAGCCTTTGAGGTGTCAAGAATGATATCCCTTGATGTCATCCCCTGCCTGATCGACTGGACTGGGCTTCTAAAATCCGGGTTGACAGTCTGTTGGGGCACTCAGTCAAATGCTTGGGATAGAGGATGGAAGGATTACCTTGGAAGGAGCAAGAGCTACCTGGATAGGTTGGGTTGTCTGTGCGTTTACATTGATCGCTTCTGAGTAACCCTTCTTCTGATCTTTGCGCTTGGCAGGACTCTTGACACCAACTCGTTGGGGGCCATTGCAGTTCGGGTTGACAGTATTCATCGGAATCATTGGTTGAGCTGGCTGTCGTTGCACATCGGCATTCGGTGCGAGCAACGAACTGTAGGAAAATCTCTGATCGTCTTGTGGAGCCTTTACGTTTGCACTCGCGCTCGCTGCTATATGGCCTTGTTGTGGTCCCGCCGCTTCGAGGTGGATCTGCTTCTCCTTCCCATCTGACTGGAGCTCAGAAGATGGCTCGCTTGCAGAAGCATTCTTGTCTTGAGGGAAGGCTGCGAGACACGAGTTACTCACACTTGTGGGGTCATCCAAGTCTAACGGACCTTCTGTCGGCTTGTTCTGAGTCAGCATGGCTGCGCTGAAGGTCTTGTAGTAAGAGTTCTCTGAAGGCGCCTGCATGCCTGGCTGCGGTGGAATGGGAGGGTTGGGAAGAGAATGATAGCCTTGAAAGTTCTGAGCCATCTCAGATCCTGGCTGATGCATTTGGCAGGCTCCATCATTGCCTTCAATCTCAGGAAACGCGCAGATGCCGGGAGGAGCTGATTGTGCTGTCGCCATGCCGTCCTGTTCAACAACTTTGTTGGACTTGGAAAATCGATAATCCGCTGACCAAGAATACTGAGCATCACCCGTATACGCTTTGGACAAGTTCATTTGCAGATTCGGATCGTTGTTTGGATACATTCCCATGACATTGCATGGCACATTGCAAGGGTATTGGAGCTGCTGGAAGCCCTGGGGATCGATCTGAGGGTGAACAAACGAAGGATCGCAAGTGAACGGGTCAAGCATCTGGTTACCATAGAGAGCCAAATTGTTCTGAGACTCCACCGCGATCTGCATATCGTCATACGAAATCATGTCGCCTTGCATCGGATTCGGCATAGCAGCGACGTTGAACGAAGGATCATGCTGTGGCCAACCCATCACTCCATGCATTGGCATTGGAGAGACGTTTGCATTGGCACCGTAGTACTCAGGAGCACAAGATGAGGGTGGATAGAGATTAGGCTGTTGCAGCATTTGCTTGTCTCTATTCAGCATCATGTTGTCTCGGTGTGGAGCTTGCATCGGGTTGAAATTTTGAACATTGCCGTTCGAAGAGTACATGTTGGTGACTACACCGCACTGCTGAATCGGATCGTTCTGGTTCATTCCGTTGTTTGTCTGGAAGTTGGAAACATATGACGTCGCCGAATCTTGCATGGGATGTTGAAAGGTCTTCATTTGTTGGTGCTGTTGCATACCTGATGCCAATGCTCCATCCTGGTGCACGTACGCTTCATTCCCCCCGTTGTCGTTGTAAGGCTGCATCTGCATCTCGAGGGGCATGGCCGCCATGTTCGCAAACGACGAACCTTCCACATTGTGATTGACACTGTGAGAATCCAGAGCAGACTGATTGTTCTTGGGGACCCCGTTGAAGGCTGAAATGTTCATTTGATTGCGCATGTGATCAGCATTGCACATGATGCTTTCAGAATAATTCGCAAACGGCTGCGGTAAATAGGAGTTTCCAGCTCCTGGCTGAAAATCTCCCGGGAGATTATGTTGGTTCTCCTGGTAGAGTTGAGAGCCTTGGCCCTGACCAGCGCCTGTGGCATCTCCCAAAGGTTGAGCTTGAGACAGACTGATACCCTCTTGCAGCGCTAGCCCACTTGGAGGACCTTTTTCAGCCAAGTTCATCTGATTCGAAGGGTGCTTGTTGGTTTCGCCATTCTTTTTCTGCACTGCCGTTCCGTCCAGTCGGTTTTCAGAATCTGTAGCATTCTTGTTCTGAGTTAGATAGCTCTCCTTCGAAGCGTTTTCTAGGATTTTGTTCGCAGCACCCAAACTTTCCATGGCAAGATTCCTCTGGTGCACCTGTTTCATGGCCTGCGCTGTAGCCGCCTTTCCTGACATCTTCCCCCCTCGTTTCCGAGTGTTTGCTTGCGGCGAGTGGATAAGGGCATTCGCGTAAGCTGGCTGCATTTGTTCGTTGGTGAATGGAGCTGGTTGGCTCTTTTGACTAGGTGCTGACTGTTGCATGCCTGACTCAATGGCAGCACCAGTCACTTCCTGCATCATGACTGGGCCTTTCGGATTCACATTGTTGATTCCCGGTGCTTGCGCAAAGTTGAATTGTTGATGCCCTTGTAAAATCTGAGCAGATGTCGTCGGCAATTTCGCCGTTTGCGGCAATAATTGCACGCTTTCTTGTTTCGGCTGCTTTTTAGACGCTTTCTGTGTCGATTTCTGTTGATTCTTTCTCGCAGTTGACGCTTGTAAAGGTAGTTGGGGAGTGTTTTGCATGGCTGTATGAGTTGCTTGCATGAGCAATTGATAGTCCTTCTCCCCTTCCTGTCCTGTCGGATTCTCACTGGTAGGGATCTTCTGCTCGCCCTTCTGCATGTCACTTGGCAAGTTCTTTCCATCGCCCACTTGTGCAGCCATCGGGTAAGTCGGCTGGGTCAACGGGGGCTGCAGCGGAGGGGTAGGGGGTTGTACGTTATGTTTTTGTCGCTTCCTCCCTGTTTGACGCTGCTTGGAAGTCTTGCGGCCTTTCTGATCCAACAATGGACTTTGTGGAAATTGTGGCTGGATTTGTTGCTGTGCGATCTGCTGTAGCTGAAGCTGCTGTTGGGCAAGGCTCTGATTGCGGTGCTGAGCCATGAGCTGCTGCTGATGTGAATGCTGCCCCTGCATGTACTGCTGTTGGAGTAGTTGCTGTTGCGCAATCTGATGTTGCATCTGCTGCTGCATCTGCATCTGCATCTGCATTTGCTGCTGCTGGGCCAAGTGTTGATGATGCTGCTGAGCCAATTGCTGTGGCGCAATCTGGGCATGCTGCTGCTGGACTCCAATCTGCTGCTGCACGTCCTGCTGCTGCTGCTGCTGCTGCTGCTGCTGCTGCTGCACGTCCTGCTGCTGCTGCACGTCCTGCTGCTGCTGCTGCTGCTGCTGCTGCTGCTGCTGCTGCTGCTGCTGCTGCTGCTGCTGCACGTCCTGCTGCTGCTGCTGCTGCTGCTGCTGCTGCACGTCCTGCTGCTGCTGCTGCTGCACGTCCTTCTGCTGCACGTCCTGCTGCTGCTGCTGCTGCTGCTGCACGTCCTGCTGCTGCTGCAGGTGCTCCTGCTGCACGTCCTGCTGCTGCTGCAGGCGCTCCTGCTGCACGTCCTGCTGCTGCTGCTGCTGCTGCACGTCCCGGCGCAGCTGTTCCTGCTGCTGGTGCTGCTGTTGATACTGTTCTTGTAACTCTTGTTGGACAAGGTTTAGTTGCTTTTTTCGTCCTCTCTTCTGCTTTTGTCCTGGGGGAGGCAAAGGAACAAGCCCTTTGTAGCTCTGACGCTTTGGTCTTTGACCAGGTTGCTGTGGATTCAAATGCAAATGCTTCGGATTCTTGGACTCTTCTTGTTCTTCCTGCTGTAGTACCTGTTCCTCATTTTTCTTCTGTTGTGGGGCTACAGCGGACTGCTGCAGCATCTGAGAGGGGTCTGTGTGTTGCTTATCTTTCCCAGTTGCATGCTGAGTCGCAAGCTGCTGCAGGTCCTGCTGCTGCTGCTGCTGGATGTGCTGCTGCTGCTGCTGCTGCTGGATGTGCTGCTGCTGCTGCTGCTGCTGCTGGATGTGCTGCTGCTGCTGCTGCTGCTGGATGTGCTGCTGCTGCTGCTGCTGCTGGATGTGCTGCTGGACGTCCTGCTGCTGTTGGACGTCCTGCTGCTGCTGGACGTCCTGCTGCTGCTGGACGTCCTGCTGCTGCTGGACGTCCTGCTGCTGCTGGACGTCCTGCTGCTGCTGGACGTCCTGCTGCTGCTGCTGCTGCTGCTGCTGCTGCCGTAACTGTACAGCAGCTTGCTTGTCTCGTTCTTCCAATGGTGCATGTCCCTCGAGAATCTGCGGATTCACCTCGTTCGATTCCGTTGACTGCACTTCATGATCCTCCGATGCTTTATTGTCTGCGGTTTGCAAATCTTGTTGCGCTATTATTTTTGCCTGAGAGTCGTGGTCAATAGTCGCACTGTTTTGATCCTCTTTCTGCTCTGAATTGTTTCCAACAAGCTCCGCATCTGGCTGCAAGATTTGCACTTCTACTGCACCTGCCGTGGGAGGCTCAAGTTGTTGCGGCGATTGATTAGCCGGGTCTGAAAGTGCACAGTAGCCGTCCCGTGAAGTTTCAGGGCAAGTCTGCTCCAAACCTTTCGGTACATCAAGCTTTTCGTCTGTCGACGACGAATTCGTTTGAATGTAATGCCTTCCATTCGCTTCCACATGGTTTGAGGGTATCTGCACTGAGACTACTGCGTTACCTAACGTATCTGTGACTTGCGGGGTTTTATCAGACCCTTGTCCCTCAATATCACCCTTACCGTGCTGCACCAAATCAGAACTTTCTAGTCCTGACTTGTCAGCTTGGGGCACTATGTTGGACTTTGTCGCATTTGGCGTCTCAGCAGCTGACGTAGCTTCAACTTGCGGATCGTTCATTTGGCTAGAAGTGGGGGCATGGCTGCCTTTGAGGTCGTCATCACGCAGTGATTCAACATTTGGCACAGAAATCTGCATTGGATCGCTGGATGGAGCTGTGGATCCCTCATCTTGGTTCCGAACGTCAGTTGATCCTGAAGGATCTACTCGATCAATCAGAGTGATCGTGCAATTTGAGCTTTCCTGATCCTGTAGAACAATCAGTGGATATAGAGGAACAAGAATACAGCAAGGAAAAGTGATCAAAAGCTTACACCAACCTGGACTAGGTTGGAGGGACTGGTCGCAATAGCAGGAGCTTGTATCAACTCTTCTCCAGCGCCAGCACGTTGATTCTTGAAGTTCTCTGTCTCTATTTCGAGTTTTGAATCGAGCGATTCCCCATTCTCTTTATCCTTCTTGCCACAAGTTTCGTTTTGAACATGTTCCCCATTCTCCTCTTGCTTTGTTTCACTCAAGGATTGAATCTCTGACATCTGTGGCAGACCGCCTGCTGCCTTTCCCAGTTTCACAGGATCAAGATCGTCTTGTTTGGCACTTGCAGTCTTGACGAGGTTTTCCTCCATGCATTCGTCGTTGTGATGTTCACTGCATTTTTCAGTAGCTATTTCAATCCCTTGCTCACATTCGGTTTGATTGTGTGAGCTAATGGCCTTGACCTCGTTGTCAAGGGATTCTGTAATTCCAACCTGAATAGAGCTCAAGCTGTTTGCATCCATCGGAACAAGATGTATTTGCCTCTACTCAATCCAATATGGAGCTTTAAAATGCTTCATGGCAGAAAAGACTGAGTCAAATCATGCCCATCCATGAGTATTTGACTTTAGATCAGCCAACAAGAAACGTTCCAGAAATGAAATACTGCTCGCTACATTAACAAGAGTACATCATTTTCACTCTCGGTGAGAAACAATTTGCGTTGAAACAAATCATTGGCTATGTAGGAACTTCCTTCGGAATGTTGCCACCGCACTCTACCATTCTCAATGGCTGTTGACCTACTAACACAGCACGAAAGGTCCTGTCTGGAATCCAGAGAGTGAGACCTGCATACAGATGTCAGCGTCAAAACTCAGTAATAAAAATCATGAGAAGATGCATGGTATGGAACAAATCGAGTTGAAACAGCGAAGAGCAAGTATCAGGAGACGACATCGAGACCATTCTGCAGTGTGCAAACACTTTGAGATGGCAGAAGACCGTATCGGATGAACAATGATACAACTCTCTTCTATCTCAAGAAGTGATGCAACTTCTAGACAAACACGGAAATTCGACTCCTAGCATCCGGGCAAGCATCACTGAACACACCGGACAGCCTTACTCAAGTTCACTCAATCTCTCAAGTTCACTCAATCTCTCAATCATGTGTATTACGGCATCACTTTCCCTTCTCATGGTTCTGCACATCATAATCTCTCTTACGTGACTTCCTTGGCTCTGTCCTCCCTCCTTCCCTCCCTCTTCTCCTGTCTCCTCACTTTGCAATCACACCTTGCAAGGAGCCTCTAAGCCTTCAACACTCTGCCCTGCTCTTATCTCTCTGCTGGTCTGCTCAGAAATATTTTCAAACATATTTCATCAACCTCCCCTCCTGTCCCCTTTCCCCTCCACTGTCCTCCCCCTTCCCCCTCCTTTCCCCTCTCCTCCTCCCCTGCCCCCCCCCCTCTTCCCGTCCTCTCCCCATATCCCCTCTCCCGTCCCTTCATTCCCCCTTCCCCACCCTTCTTCTTTTCCTTCTGCTCTTCCCATCTCCTCGTGCTCGGAGCACTCCGCACCCTGACCACCCACCTTTCCTTCCATTCCAATCAGCGAGTCGCCCTTGCTTCCATACTTTTCACTATAACCTTCCTCTCTGTCTCTCTTGTCCCTCCTCCTCCTCCCTCCTCACCCACTCTGCATCAGATCAATCTTCATCCCTCCACCTGCCCACCCCTTACCTCGGCTGCCATGGCTGCCCGCGCTTCTCAGTTGACTAAAATAATCTCTATGCATACATGTTAACTGAATTCTACGGCCATTGTGACGGTCACTATCCGATAGCACTACGGTATCCTGGCTGGGGCCGGGCCCCGGCGGACTGCCGCAGTGCCGCGGCCCCGGGCCTCACGCCGGCCCGCGGCGCCGCGGATCGATGCTGGCCGCGTTGAAAGCGGCTCTTGACTCATCGTGGTAACTGGCCAACGGCCAACCGTTGAACTTTACTCAAAGTTAAGTTAAAAATCAGTACGAGTTGAACGGTCTTCACGCCGTTCAGCCTGGGCCCAGTCCCTACGCGCCGCGTGCCACCCGCGCCGGCACTCGGAGTGGAAACCCGCCGGACTCCCGGAGTTCGGAACCCGGCATTCCAGGGGCCCGCCGCCCGGCCGGAGTCGCCGGTACTAGTTGCAAATATTTTAAATTGTACCATAGACAAGATTTTAGATCTGAATGACATTCAAATACCAAATTGATAAGTAAAATTTCAACATTTATCTAGGTATGAGATGGAAATCTGAGACAAAATGTATTTTATAATGGTTCTCAGTTTTAAAAATGTACGTAGTAAGACCTTCGACCCCTTTTCGTAATGATGATGGGCGGTCGAGGGCGAACGGGGAGGGATGGGATGGAGGACGAGCAGCGTCACGAGGAAGAGAAGAAGTAGGAGGAGCAAGACAGTGGGGAAGAGCAGAGTTCTCTCGTTGTTGACTCCTGTTTGAAATGTTTGTTGCTTTTGTGCCTCCCCCCCGCCCCCCCTTCTTTCCCAGCATGCCTTGCGCCCCTTCGTCTTTCTTGGTCCCACTTGCTCTTTCCCGTCCCACCTGCTGTCACCCACCCTGCCATCTTCTCATCTACTGTCCCCTCTCCATCCTTTCCTTTCCTACCCTGACCTCTACGTGTTTCAAAGACTGCTGTCTGAGTGACTTTTTGCTCCCTCAGTTCCCGGAAATACTTCGGAGGGCTCCTCTTGCGCCGTCGAGATGGATGGACATCTGGTAGGGCTGCAAGAGGATCTTCTGGACACGTTTGAGGCACAGCCAGTGAAGGATAGCTTTCACTGCTTGCCCATCTCGCCAGCAGACGTGCAGACTGATTCATGGTTGAACACCTGGGTAGATGCTGAGAGCGGGGGAACGCCGTTGGAGCCGGTTTCATCCAGGACATGGCAGAGCGGCACCGAGTTTGAAGACGTTTATCTTCCTGCTGCTCCTGCTGCTCCTGCTGCTTCTCATATGCTGTCAAGAAGTTTGTTGGCCGACCATCAGTATGCAATGTCGTACGAGGCTTCGAGGACAGTGAGGTATGAAGATGAGAAGATCTGGTCTGGATCTGCTGTCATGGAGTCATATCATCTGTCCGAAGGCGCTGTATTGGCTCCTCATGGTGAGGAGGACTGTGCCTGGGCAGACCGAGCAGGCTGTGCGGAGCGACAAGGGGCAGATATTGTTGTGTGGGGAAGACCCGACTCGTTGGATTTGGTGCAAAGAATGAATGTCAAGATAGCAAAGGAAGACAGGATGCTGGTGAAGGAGAAGAGGAGGACTGGAACGAGACGGGTGGGCAGGAACTCTGCATGCAGGCTCTGCAAGCTACGGAAAGTGAAGTGCGATAATGTCCTGCCTTGCACTTCTTGTATCTTTCTCGGGAAGGAGTATGAATGCCTCATGCAGAACTCCCTCTCCTCCCCTCCGCAGCAGAAGCCGCTGCTTCGAACCTTGGAGAGCCGGTTCATGGCTTTCGACGACGAGGGCAACTGCAACCTTGCCCTGCTCCAGCGCTCGGCCAAGACCCTCCGCATCAACATCGGGGCCATCCGGAGGTCGTGGGAGCATGGGTATCCGCTGACCACTCTCCTCCGGATTTTCAAGAGCATCCCAGGGGAGTTGCAGGACGCCATCGAGCAGGGACTGCAGGCCCTCAAAGCCATCGCCACCATCCGAGCGAAGAGCATAGGAGTTGGTGCGAGGAGCGAGGACGACGAGGTTGATATGCGGGAGCTGGAGGAAAGGATAGCCATGCGGTTCGGGGTTCGCCATGATCGCTGGTTATCGCTCAGGATCGACCGCTTGACGGGGTGCAGGAAGGACTGCATGTTTGGATCTCAGATGTGCCACTGCTTGGGGCTCAGCCCGGATGAGTTTGTTCCTCAGTTCCTCGAGAACAGGCTGGAATCTCACACTGAGTTCGACTTCATCTGCTTGTGCCTCGACATCCTCTCCAACCCCCGGGACCGCATCAGCGAGAGGTTCTGGCGCATCTCGAGGAAGGGACCCGGGGACGAGCTGGTCGCGGGCCTCGTGCGGGTCACGATCGCACGAGACTTCGACGAGCATGGCTGTCTCACACGCATCACTCTCTATTACGACGAGGTGGACGAGGAAGACTTCAGTCGCTGCCTGGCTCGCAACCCAAGCATGTGGCCGAGCCTCGACCCTCTCGCGCACGAGCTCCCGTCCTACCAGGACCTCCTGACTGGCTTCAAGAAGGACCTTCAGTTCCGCGAGAAGATCGCCTACATCCGCAAGAGCAACGCCGGGATGAAGCGGCTGGACCAGCTGACTCACAAGGTGAGATTTGCGCCTTCCTCGACGCCTCCTCATTCTCCTCACGACAGATCCGCGAGAGTTTCAAGCCCTTCCTGGAAGCCAGCAGCGCCTTGCAGGTCTGAGCTCCTCTCCTCTCCTCGACGTCCTGACGTGAGCTTGATTGCATAGGGAGACGGCAGAGCAGCTCTGAGCGTGGGACCGTTCTCATACGGCTACTTCGAGAGGACATAGCAGGAGCCTTTCTCTTCTTTCCCCTTCTCAACAACTTTATGCTTATAAAATCCATGAAACTCATCAAAAACCTCTCTTGCGCCTGCGCTGACCTCCTATGCCGACGGCTGGGTGGGGGCGGTGAAGAGAGAGCGGAAAATGGTACCCTTGAGACCCGTCAGGATCGCAGCGATGAGGGAGAGCGACATGTAGCGCAGCACGTCCCAGGTGACGGGGTAGCCCAGCACAGTGGGGGGGCGATCAAACTGCTGGATGTACCTCGCCGTCTGCTCTATGAGGACCTGCAGCTCCTGCCTCGCCCGCTCGCTCTTGGGTGTGATCATGACTGACTCCCCCAGGGCACCACCCGTTACCGAGCCCTTCATCGAGGACCGGGAGGACGGGGCCCGGGAGAAGCAGTTGTTCTGTCCTCGGAAGTTGAAGGAGCTGGTGGATGCTCGACGGAGTTCCCTCCCATCCCCTGGCTCCTCTTGCACCTCGCATTGCCCATTCTGCTCAGACTCCTCCATGCTGCCTGAAGCGGCGATGTCCAGGGAGCTGTCGAGGGGCTGGTGAACGATGCCGGAGGCGCTGAGGGAGAAGCGGAAGCGGGACATGTCCTGATCTGGATCTGCTGGAGGAGGATCGCTCTCGAGGTAGACCTGGCTCCTAGCATTCAGGCTGGCTCGGTAGTACTCCGCATGGAGGAGGTGAATGTCGCTACGGCACATGTCGTACACGGCGAGCTTCAGGTACATGATGGCGCACAGGACGCAGCTGAAGACGATGCAGTCGAGAAGGGCCCAGAGGTCAAGGACATTGATCGGCCTGGCTGCATTGCCCCCCCTTCCTCCCGCCAGCCACCAGTCGTAGTGGTTGAGGACCAGGATGACGGATAGGACAAGCAGAACGAACATCATGTAGGTGAAGACAACGTCACGTTGCGCGCTCTTGAAGCCGCCGCAGGAGTCGATCAGCAGCTGCCTGATACGACACCACAAGATGAGATCCTTTTCCTCCTGCAGCGACAAGAATGGCATGAAGCCTCTCCCATCCCATCTGCCCACTCTCTCCTGCAGTGCCTTGTCTGACCTGACCGTCCTCAACCATTTCCTCCTGTACGTGAGGTAGTAGCCCGGTGTGGTGGATGCTCTGAACAACTTCAGTTTGTAGTAGAAAGCCAGATCGTTGTAGAAGATGTCGAACGTGATGAACAGGAGCCGGTAGACAAGGTAGCCAGCCACAGCGGCAGCTGGCAGAGTCACGAAGGCATGCAGGTAGTGATCTCCTCCAAACAGCAGGTTCCATGCTACACTCCTCCTCTCCGCGTCGGTGCATGTGGGGCCGAGGACTTCAGTCCACTCCCATCCACCTGAGAAGCACTGGCCCTCCTGCGATCTTTGGCGAGAGCTCGAGCTTGTCATGTAATAATTGTACACTCTGCGCAGGATTGGGACCAGGAAGTGCAACAGTCCCATGGCACAGGAGAGAATGCGGGCAAGGTACTTGAACTGACTTGCAGGAGTGCAAAGATCCGCAATCAGCCCGATTCTCTCGACCACATGACCTTCAGGCGTGTGAGCTCTGAAGGCAAACATGGCTCTCAGATCCTCCTGCTTCGATTCTCCTGTCAGCACGTACTTCCTCCTCATTACCAGCCCCCTGTGCTCGAACGCTGAGATGGTGGCCACGATCAGCCCGACAAGCTGGTATAGGACGATCGGGCCCATGGACTCGACGATGGAGATGTTGGTCATGTACTCGGAGTAGTAGAGGTACAGCCCAAGAGACATGCAAGAGGGCAGCCAGAGTTTCATCAGGTACCACTGGAAGTCTCGGTACTGGTTGTACGGTAGCGGAAGCCAGCAGGCATCGCTCATGATCTGAAAGAGCCGTGTCTTTGACTTGGGCAGGAGGGATTGAATAATGCAGATCGGGTGAGTAATCACAGCAAGATTGTCCGCTAAGAAAGCTGCAGGGCGGCGTCAGGCGAAAGGAAAATCAGCGTGGGTCGTACCGTAGAGAAACTTCTTGAATCGAAAGCGCTGGTGTGTCTTTTCTATTCCAAACATCCTGCCCACGGCTCTACGAGAAAAGGGTGTAAAAATTCAGAGTCGGCAGCGTTGCTGCTCACCGATGGTAGTGCATGCGTCGATCCGGTGCAGCAGACTTCAAAGTCTGCGCGAACGCAACCATGAATTCCTGACACAACAGCTCAGGTCGAGGCGCTGCTTCACATCGAGCTCAGACCTTGGCTCCGAATGTGAGAGCGTTTGGATTCAAGTTGGGAAGGACCTTGAGGTTCTCAACCAGCAAGAAGAGGAATTCATCTCCAAACTCGCACTTGAAACAAATTCAGAAAGGATCATGCGCAGAGCAGCACTTGTCAAAGGACTTACCTTCCTAACAGTGGCTGTTAGATCGGAGACAGAAAGCAAGTTGCCCTTGGGACCATCATCGTCTCGACCCGTCTCATGGTATGATTTACACGGGTGGGCCCCTGCCGTCCAAGCCTCCAGTCAGAATCCATGAGCAATGCTGAGACGAGGAATACCGTCCCACGACAGATGAAAAGCGTCGTAAACAGCTCTGATTTGGTGGCACGTGGTTGTCTCGTCACTGCATCCGTCGTCAATCAACATCCATCCCCACCCTCCTCATCTGATCGCACCAACAGTCCTCGCATTTGAACGCTTCGATCAAAATCTTCTCCTGGGTGCTGGTGAAGTCGAACTTGATTTTTCCCAAGAGCTGTCCCACACTCATCACTCCAGGAGCTACAGCAACAAGTCGGGAGCTACTTACCCCTGCCAACCTGCTCTTGGGGTCAGATGAAGTTCTCTCCGGTGTGAGCAAACTTTCGATTGCAGCAGAGGCCTGAGTGTATGACATGAGTCCATTCCATCGCAAGTGCGAATCATTTCAGTGCCTTACCGTCCTCGAGAAGCTCATAGAGATCAGTTTTGTCCCTCCAGACGTTGTGCGCGTGAAGATGGAGTTGTTGGATGAGCTGCCAGTCCTCCCCAGCTGATGACCTGGCGCGATGAAAGAGGTCCTCGGTGAATTGGTCAAGGGCCTCGGCAGTTCGAACTTGTCGCCCCCACTCGGAGATCGCTGAAAGGAATGCAGTCACGACATGAGCGACCAGCTTCAGAAATGCTCACAGCGGATTCAACGCTTCTTGTTCGCTCCAGGTCCGAGAGGCTCGTACGAGATTCTATCGAGTCTGCCACTAAAGTCACTCACTTCTCTCCTCCTCCTCGGCCCTGGGTTCCTGACCTCGCCGCAAAATTTCTGTTGCGGACGGTGTTAGGCTAACAAGCTCTGATGTCTGCGAATACACGTCAGGAGACAGATCTGCACTAGCGTCTCTTACATCCATCGGCCTGTCACGAGATTGAATTTTGCTCGGGCGAGCTGGGATGGAGCCAAGAGTAAGCGATGGCTCAAGGAGGACAGGAGCAACGCAAAACAGGGAAAGCTAGAGAAAGAAACGACGGAGAGCAAACAATGGCAAGCACAACTAGTTCGAGAGAGCAGGGGTCAGCTGCCTACCCATATCGTGACTCCCATCCATCTCATCAGAGATAGAGAGCTTGCGCTTGCGAATGCCTTCATCTAGATTGGTAGAGAGGGGTGGGTGGGTGGGAGGGAGAAGGGAGATATATGAAGAAGAGACAAGAAAAGTAGATGGTTGGCAAGGTGCGACTCATTAGAACGAGATCGCATCAAGGAGAAAATCGTACTCCCATTGACGGCCATGGCGACGTCTTCAGCCGCATTTCCTACCACCCTTTGTTACATGCCGCTGATGAAAATGCAAATCGACAACCATTAGAATGCACAGCGGGTAAAATTCCTGCAGCACCGCCATCCTCATTGGCATGCACACCATGCTCGTGCTGCTGTACTGGGGGAGACTGCTCCCCATTGCCGTCCTGCCCCATCAAATGTTCTCCACCATTCTCACCCGCGTTCGCACCTTCCTCCATGGCTGTCACTTGTTTCCTGCCTCCCGCTTTCCCTCCTGCTCCTCCTCCTTCTCCCCCCCCTGCTGCTTCCCCTCCTCTTCGTCGGCTTCTGCTTTCCACCACCATCCTCCATCAAAGCCGCCCCCTGCACCCCTACCCCTACTTGCTATGAGAATCTGACCCCTACCCCCAGTGGCCCCTTGTTTACCTCCCCACCCCTTAGTCGGACATGGGACAGTATATCCAGGACCGGTAGTTTCCCTTTAGAGTACCCTACCCTATTGGTTCATTTTGTCTGGTCCAGGGTACGATCTCGCCGTACCCCCCACCTCAACTCGAATCCGCATCGCCCCTTGTCCGTAGCACCCACCCCTCATTTTCCATAGAAATCCTTATTAAAGTACCCCTGGTCTACGTACTCGGACCCACCTCGAGAGTTTCACCCCGGCCAACTCGGACCCCCTAAAATATCATGAAAAACACCACCGGTACTTTGAGGCACAGGGAAAAAATTGACGGGAATGATCCCGTGAAACTGAAATAAATAAGGTTCACAGGATATTTCCAGCAAGAACCTAATGAATGACCGTTGGAGAGCGGTTACACTCTTATCGTTACACTTCCCCATCTCCGTTACCCAAGGCATTCGAAGGGTTGCGCGGCCTTTCGTGAGGAGTCGCGCGGCTCTTGAGGGGGTGAGGGTATAAAAAGAGGAGGGGAGCGAAGCCTGCACACAAAGCAGGTGACATGCAGACCTGTCTATGTACTATAATTGGATGTGAATGAGTGGAAGATGGAAGCTGTGCCTTCCGATCTCCCTTTCAGTTCTCCTGGCTTCCCTCTTTCCCTGTCCAGCTCATCTTATCCTGTTGTTGATTGGATTTTGTTTGTGAAGTTCTGTGTCTCGCTCACTCGAGAAAGTTTTTGACTTGTTGCTGCAGCAATGATCCAGAAGCTCTTCGATCTTGAGGACTACGCCGGTACCTACCGCGAGACCCGCAACGCCTACCTCAAGGCTGCCAACCAGCTCAAGCTCGCCACCGGCCCCTACAAGGCTGCCCGTGATGCCTACGTTGCTGCCACCGCCACCTACACCAAGTCCCTCTACGAGTAAACTTGTCGTTGGTGTGCGCAGACAGAAGTTTGGTCGGCAGATTGCCAAACGTGCTAGGCTTCTTGTTGAGTAAACCTATCAAAAAAACCTTGGCAGTATGACTCTTATAAATCAACTTACATGTGATCTGTCCAAACTCAAGGGCTGATGAATGCTGTGAGGAGAGCCAGAAGCGTGTAGCCATGCTTTCACATTCTGCAACGGTATTGGTATCTGATGTCTTGGTCTGAGATTCACGGCACATTTGTCTTGTGACAGTGTTAGCGTTGAAAGGCCGCCATCTTGCAATGAGCAGAAAAGCTACTTCATCTATGCTGACGACGCTATAGACTTGCAATCGGAAGGAATTGTTGTGACTGAGAACTACAAATTTTTGTGCCTAATCAGACAGGCCATTCAGGAGATATGTCACTTATGTACATTAAAGAGAAACAATAACATCAGTGCTATCTACACAGCTGTAAGCGTCACTTCCGGCGCAAACATCTGCTTGGCAGGCGTTGCCTCCACCACACTCTGAGAACGAATTCCCTGCAGACTCGTCAGCAAGTGACGGTGAACAAGCTATCTTTCACCTTGCTCAGGCTGCTCAGCAGTGACAAGGCGGCCACCGTCACCGTGAGACCGATCCTCCTCTTGAAGTCAGAGGACGCCAGCAAGTTCCTCTCTTCTCTCTGCTCAGGCAGCTGCTGCCCTGCCGCTGCTGCCTCGTTGAGCTTCTGCAAGAACTGTCGGGGCGACTCCGTGCTGCTCATGTGTTCAGAGTGAGACCAGTCCAAATCCCCTCCTCCTCTCACCTCAGGCGGTTAGTCAGCATCGCTCCGAACTGTGTGGTCGCAAGGCCTCCCGGATTGACATGCGTGATGAGGGTGAAGAGAGTCTTGTTGGGATCCGAGTCAAGCCGACGCATAATATTCGCTCCCAGCGACATTTCCATCCTCGTGTATCCTGCAGGAGATCGTCAGAGGCCTCTTGATCTCAACTCTCCTCCTCACCAGCTTGCTTTGTCGCAAGAGGATGCTCTTCCCCGCGGTTGACCACCATCTTGACGTCCTCTCCGATAGATCGATAGTGAACTCGCGTGACGAAGTCTCTCGACCAGGGACGTCCCGATAGCGAGTGAGTGATCTGCAGACTGTGTCACAAGCAGGGAGCGGAGGAGGGGAAAATTGAAGTCAAACAAGACAAAGAAGAGGTTAAAACAGAAGAAAGGATTGGGAACAAGGAAGCAGGGTGCAGTTAAGGGAACAGAGAATAAGGAGGAAGGATGGCTGGGAAGAGCTGACAAGTGGCTGGTGGCCACAGTGGGAGGTGGAAGGTAGAGATAGAGAAAGATGATCATACCTTGGTGTTCTCATCCAGCCACTCAAGATCCCTCACTTCCTTGCAGTACTCGTTGTACTCCCGCACCCTGGAATTATCCACAAAGAGATCGTACACCTTCTCGAGGGGCGCGTCGATCACCGCCTGAGCCTTCACACATGCAAACTTCGAGGCCTTGTCGATCTTCTTGCCCGCAACTACCATGTCAGCTGGGAGGTACTTCCTCCATATGTTGATCCCCGCGTCTGCCGAGACCATCTGCCAGTCCTTGTCGTCCAGCAGAGTCTCTACGGCCTCGACAAGATTATCGTTGACCCATCGCACGTCATGCTGCATGTCGCCATGCCCCTCGAAGTTTCCGCTCCTCATCGCGAGCAGGAAGTCAGCCCCCTGGCTCATCGAGCTGCCGCATTGCTTGATCCCCTCGACCACATCCTGCAGCGGATCCATGAGATTCAACAGCCCCCCTGATTTGATGTTCTCCAGGAACCCACCACCTCCCTCATCCGATCCCCCATCTTGCACGGAGGGCTGGTTGCATCCAAAGGGGGGAGCTGCCGATGGCGAGATGGCGATAGTGTAGCTCCTTAGCGTGTCCAGCACTTGGTTGAAAGTGTCCCCTCCGAAGGAGCCCCCTTGCTCGTTGAGCTTTGAGTTGAGCTTATTCTCGACCTCCCCAAGCTTGTTCAGCCCATCCTGCATCATGAGGATGAGTGTCGCCGGCCACGGCACTTCGGCTGCAAATCGGTCCGAGTCCATCGCTCCCCCCATCCTCTCCTGCGGCTTCTCTCCTGCACTCTGGAAGTTCCGCGCCACCTCATCAACTGCCTGCTGCAGGCTGTTCCAGCCCTGCAGCGGGTTGATCCACATCTGCCCCTGCGAGGAAGCATCATCGCAACCAGCCGAGAACTCTCCGAATGCCCCCAGCTCAGACTTTCTATTCCTCAAAAGCGTGTGCATTTCAGCCATGCTTGACCCCAGTTTGCTTCCAACCTCCGCCACCCCTGCCCCCATTCGCAACTCCAGCTTTTCTCGCGCATGCTCCGCTAGTTGCTTCACAGTCCTCGACAGATCGGTGCAGAACTCGACGGCTGCGTTACCCCCTCGAAGTCTCGTGCCTGGAGTATGGGCAGAGAAGTCGAACATAGACTTCAAGGTGGAAAAATCAAAACTCTGAGAGCAAAAATCAATCGCAGGAATGCGGACATCAAGCATGCTTGTTCACCTCTGATCTTCCCACAGGCAGTAACGCCAACACCCAGACTGCCACGAGCGCTTTCTTCTTCATTGCTTCCCAGAATTTCACACGACTTGTAGCATTTCAAAGGCTAATGTGCAAATACCCAATAGTCAACCTTCCATCAAAGCCCTGAGCACCTAACAGCAGATTGATTAACATCTGTGAACATAGCAGCTCACTGAAAATAGAAAGGAGGGCTGACAGTTGCTCCATCGTTGCCTCTTTGAACTTTCTACTTTTCGTCCGAACCCAGGTGACTATATTTTGCATGCCTGCCTGTACTCTGCACTCTCAGGTCCCATCTTTCTTGGTTCGATCACCTTACTTCTAAGTACCCAACTTTAAACCATCTTTCTATCTTCTTCAGTTCTCAACTGCTTCGATGTTCTGCTTTTCCAATGCATCTTTGGATCATTTCAATACTCCCGCACGCACTCCTAATCTATCATCCCATCATCTATGAGAAGTGTTCATGTCTCAATACATCGTTTGCTAGCATAATCATACCATAAACATTTTCTTTTCTCACACAAGTAGTGCGTTCTGTCCTCGTTTCTATCCGTGTCCCTTCCCCGCTCCCCCCTCGATTCGTTCATCGCATCCTGCCATTTTTCCCTTCCGAGTCGCAGCTTGCGGGAACACAGTCGGGTCACCCCCCACCCCCCACCCCCTGTGACCACAAGGTGATTGTAGCCTTTGCATGTGAGATTTGCAGGGAATACACTTCAAAATTAATTTGTAATATTCAAATTTTATCGAAATATTTGTCATAATTTCCTGGATTCTGATTGATGAACCCCCTTTGTAAATACCCCTACCCCTCCACTTACAATACCCCTACCCAATGTTTTGTCCGAAACAAGCTCAAAACCTGGGTTGCATTCTTTTGTACCCATTTTTCACCTTGTGAGGCCAAAACTTTGATTTTTGCTCTTCTAATTTCGTTTTTTAATTCATTTTCAGGAGAAAATTATCAATTTGCAGCACACATGGAATTCCACATCTACACTGATAAACTTCAAAATAAAATTGAGTCTTTGAAAATTTGCTTCAACCTTATACTTGTAATCGAGTTGGCTTGTGACCACCCCTGCTTCCTAGGGATTTCTTTGGGATTTCACTCTCAAGGTGTGCTTTATTTGACGTCATCTACCATTGCGATCGGACCGACGTCTGCTCATCCACCGTGGCGGGATGCGGCCCGACTCCGCGCCGAACGCCGACTCGTGACGGTTCATCCGAACCGGCGTGAACTTCAACGGCGACGGCACCGCGGCCCGGGGCCCTGAACTTCGGAAAAACAATCTAAGAGAAAAGACAGCGGCAAGAACCATCCCCCAAGCCTAGTAATCGCGGCCGCAGACGGTTGACTCGATGAACTCGGAACTTTCGGAACATCGGATCATATACCGTACCGTACGGTAGGTAGGCGGTGTACAAAAGTACCGCCCGCCGTTAACCAAGTAGAGACCGTTTGAGTCAAGGCTTACCGCAGTACCGTTACTCGGGGCCGGGCCCCCCGGCCGGGCGGCCGGGTACGGTACGGAAACGGTCCGATCCCGACTGCGTATGCCACGGTGTATTGATTAGACGGTGTACTGGCAGCCGCTCTACGGTAGTCGGGGCCCGCCCCGCCGGGCCAGCCTGACAGTGATGAAGTCGTCTTTTCGCCAATAATGGCCCGACCCGGTGACCGTGGCCCTATCGGGGTGATCCCACTCCACTGATGCCACTTCCGAGTGAACGGTTCACCGGTGACCGGCGGCGTACACTTAGCCTAAGTTTGGGGGACATGCTCAGTACACCGTGGTGACTGCGGCAGCAGCCGCCTACTCGGGCCCTGGCAGGCGGCAGTGAGCCTCGGAGGATCGGATGTGACTCACACTGAGTGAGCCCGGTGAGGGTCAGTGGTTCAAAGGCTCGGAGTCGGAGTATCGCTGTCTTTTCTCTTCAGAGTCGCCGTATCATCCGGGCCTGTGCAACACTGTGACAGTGTCAGGGACGGCCGAGGCTATCTTAAGGCTCGGAAAGATAAGATAAGACCCCATACCCCACCCCGTCAGGCGGCCAATTGAACCCCGCTCCCCCCCCTTCCCCTTCCCTTACGCTCTCCGGACCGGGTACTCCCCACCGTACTGTACACCTCTTCAAAAGATAGCTTGGGGGTCCTAACTCTGAAAAAAAGATCGGATACACCTCGTCTCCACCCCTGTCTCCCCGTTCCATCCTCCCTCGTACGGTCCTCCGTCCTCCTGCCCTACACTTTCCACCCCAATCCAGTTCCGAGTGCCTCTCCCTTGTCACACGGCCCTGCGTCTCTCCCCACCTCGTGCTCCCGTTCCCGCCTCTTTGCTCTCCTTCGAACCCGGCTTCTCCTTGTCCTTTGCTGAACAAGAGCAGGCTCCTGGCTTTCCTTCTGCCCTTCTAAACGATGGCATCGGTGAATTCATTGGCCTCACAAGTTCAGGTAATTGTCTTCTGCTCCATGAGCAAACAATCTCGTCGCACTCGATCTCTTTGTGAAGTCGGTGCAGGCCATGTCGGAACAGGTGAACAACATATCCGCCAGTCTCCTAGCAGCGCAGGTAACGATGGTTTGAGTCTCCAACCCTGACCTCCTTCAGTTTGCCATCAAAAGCCAACGACAGCAGATTCAAGAACTCATTGCAGCACAGGTCAGACACCTTGCGTTGAATCTGCAAAATCCCTTGGTTCTGTGCTGAACAACTTAGACAGGCATCGAATTCAGTGATCATCACCAGCCTTCAAGCTGTACCTCTTCTCCCCCTTGCCCTTCCTCTCCTCACGGCCCATCACAGACATCATCCCATGGTGACAACGCGTGGATTCTTGGTGAGTGAGACAACACGAGCAACCTGAGGTGTCGACTGAATTGGTCGCAGCCTCAACTGCGCTGGTAGTGATGATGACCATCCCCGGCCTCGCCTTGTTCTATGGTGGCCTTGCTCAGGTGACCGCACCTTGTCCTCTCCCACACATGACGTTGCGCTGGAAAGGCACCCAACGTCTTGTCGACAGTCATGCAGAGCTTCTCAATCATGTGCACCGTCAGCTTCCTCTGGTTCTCCTTCGGATATTCCTTGTGCTTCACTGCGGTAAGTCTTGCCCCCTCTGAAACCTCGGCACGATGTTGGCCGACCATGTCGACCTCAGGGCGACGTCTTCTACGGCAACTCCTCCAACTTTTGGCTGCACGACATGACGTCCAAGAAGATGAGGAACGACTCGGAGAAGCTCTTCATGGTCTACCAGATGACCTTTGCTGTCATCAGGTGCCTTGTCCTCTCCTCTTGCTTGCCCCTGACCCACCACGACTCCAGCGCCGCCATCATCTGCGGCTCCTTCGCCGAGAGGATGCGGTTCAGCGCTATGCTCATCTTCATCGCTATATGGCACATCCTGGTCTATTGCCCTGTCGCTCACTGGTCGTGGGGCCCGGGAGGGTTCTTGAACACCGCTGGATGCCTGGACTATGCAGGAGGAGACGTCGTACACGTGAGCGCGGGATTCTCGGGCCTTGTTGCTTCCATGCTCGTCGGCAAGCGCAGGGGCATCTCCCAGGGACAAGAGATCTCTCCTCATAACGCGCTCCTCGTCTTCCTCGGAGCTTCCCTGCTGGTGCGCAACATCCTACTCTCTCCTCTCCCTCCTCACGCGCTGCCAGTGGGTCGGCTGGTTTGGCTTCAACGCTGGCTCTGCCTTTGCCGCTGATCACATGGCCATCAACGCCATGGCGACCACGCAGATGTCAGGTGGGGCTGGCATTCTGCTGGGCTCCTGCAAGCACCTCACAGCTGACGCAGGTGCATGCGGAGGGCTGGCATGGATGGCGGTCGAGTGGATCATGCGAAAGAGACCGACCGTTGTGGGGATAGTGAGGTGAAACTTACTGCCTTGACCTCCTGCCTTGACCTCCTGCCTTGACCTCTCCTGCCTTGACCTCTCCTGCCTTAACCTCCCCATCCTTGACTTCTCCGTTCTCAGCGGCTCTATCTGCGGGCTGGTGTGCATCACGCCGGGCTGTGGATACGTGGACCTAGCGGGAGCGGTTGCCATCGGGTTGATTGGAGGCATCACGGGCTTCTTCAGCATCCAGATGAAGCACATGTTTGTAAGTGACTGTGCTCTGACCCGCCATCCTCTGACCCGCCATCCTCTGACCCGCCATCCTCTGACCCGCCATCCTCTGACCCGCCATCCTCTGACCCGCCATCCTCTGACCCGCCATCCTCTGACCCGCCATCCTCTGACGCCTCTCAGGGCTTCGACGACGCTCTCGATGCCTTCGGTGTGCATGGCATCTGCGGAGTCGTCGGCTGTCTTGCCACCGGCCTGTTTGCGGACCAGGGAGTGACCAGAGACCCCAACGAGAACGGAGCCTTCTACGGCAAGCCCTCCCAGGTGGGACGGAGCTTGCACTGCTGCTGTACTTACATCCTCCCCCAGCTCTACATCCAGCTGTACGGTGTCGTCGTCGTGGTCGCCTACTGCTCCGTCATCAGCTTCCTGATCTTGAAGCTCCTCGACATCGTGAGGGAGCGCGCGGGCGCGGGCTGCTGCTCATCTTTCCTCAGGTCATGATTGCTGTCACTGGCACCGGAATCCGCTGCTCTCCCGAAGCCGAGAAGATCGGACTGGACATATCAGAGCACGGCGATTCGCTTATCAAGGAAACGCCTGTCTTCAGCCTGGGGCAGGTTCCTCTGCTGTTCCTGCGTCTCCTTGCCCCCTGCTCTCCCATGATTGCTGCCTGCTGCCTCTGAAATCATCCCAGATCAAGGTAGGAAACCAGCATGTCTTGCAAGCGGGATGGAACGAGAACACTTCGGTCGTGCCTGTCAGCACCTCCATCACCCGCGTCCAGGTGTCAGACCCAGTCCACCTGGAGGACAAGGTCCATCCTTTCCAGCAGGACGAGTGAGGAAGAGCCGCAGCGGTGATGCGGTAGGAGTAAGCAGATGTTAAGACGAGTCGTGACAACGTTTTTATCCTATGAAGATCTAGATTTCAGAGCACAGTACCTTCACTTCCTGCTCCTCCTCCCCTTGCCTCTCTCCCTGCTCTCTCCCTCTCTCCCTCTCTCCCTCTCTCCCTCTCTCCCTCTCTCCCTCTCTCCCTCCTCCTCGCTCTCTCCGATTCACTCTACCGCATCATCTCATTTCGCAAACAAGTTTCCAAGAACACAGCCCGCCTCGGGACTCCTGACCTTGTTTGTGGGGCGTGGCAATGGCTAACCAGGTAGGGAGGGGGAGAGGGGAGGGGAGGGGAGGGGAGGGGAGGGGAGGGGAGGGGAGGGGAGGGGAGGGGAAGGGAGCTCTGCTTATCACCCTCTCCCCTCGCAATATCTGTGAGCTTGCTGGTGTTCCTCGCGTTTGCGTCGACTACACTCATTTCATCTGTTTATAAGTCCTAATCTTGTGATCTTTCTTTCTCTCTCCTCACAGGTGTTCTTGCTGTCTTCCATCTTGATGGTGAGTTCCATGGCCAAGTAGCAAGTCCAACTTGATCTTCGTTCCCTCACCTCCATGGCGGCACATATGACAAGATACTCCCAGGCATCCTCCTGCATGGCGTTTCTCCACCCTCCTCCCATGTTGGCGGCAAAGCGTAGATCCATGCCCATAGACTAGCACGTATTCACTTGATTTGGATCAGGTCTTGGCGTCCTCTCCTCTCCTCGCATCTCAGGTGCTCTTCTTGCTGCCATCAGCATAGTGACGAGGAGTCAGGGGACTCCGCAGTCTCCGCCTGCCGGCATGGTCGACTTGCGCGACGAGCGTGTGAGCCTTGGCTTCTGACTCCTCTACCTTGCAGCCAGGACGATGCTGAGGATGCAAGGGGGGTCCGACAACAGGTACAACCTGCCCTGCCCTGTCCTACTTTGACTTGTGATCTTGTTGCTCAGTTGCACATCAAAGCCCGGCAAGGTTCTCTTTAGCTTCGAGGTCCGTCAGCTCCCCCTCCAACCCCCTCTTCCTACTCTCCAACCTCTCACAGCCATCCAGGAGGCCCGCAAGTACGCACGGTCCTTTGGGTTTTCAAGTAGGGAGGAGTTCGAGGAGTATGGCTGCGCTGGAGCATACAGGTTCCTCCCACGCCGAAGTTCGCAGCTCAATGCTCGTCCCAGGCTCCCGAAGCGCCCGGACCTTGTCTACCCCAAGGAATGGAAGGGATGGGACGACTGGCTCGGGACTATGCTGCCTTTTTCTGGTGAGCTCAAGCTGGGGATGAAGGTCAGCTCATGCACAGCTGGTAGAGGCTCGAGAGCGAGCTCGTATGTCCGGCATCCAGTCAGAGGAGGAGTGGCGAGCGAGAGTGCAGGAAGGACCCGGTCGTGTTGCTACTCCCCTCGATCCCTCCTCTGCCCTCTCCTTTACCTGGGCTCCCTGCTTCCCTTCCCTTCCTCCTGCGTCTCCACTACCCCCTCTTCTGGTCTCTTCGCCTGACTGCTATCTTCAGATGCATGGCTGGACGCGAGGATTCCGGTCAAGCCAGATAGCTTCCCGCCGTATGCAGAAGACTGGAAGGGTGAGGGGAGGAGTACTTGACTTGAACTGAGACGATCTGCTAGGATGGAAGGACTGGCTGGGTGTGGATTAGCTTTGAGAACAGAGTCGTAGGAAGAAGCAATGTGTAGGAGCATGGAGATAAACTTCCCAGAGATAGAAGCAAATGAAATGAGGAACGAGATCATATCGGCTCCAGGGACCTCACAAACTCTAATAATTTACTTCGAATGCTTCAAGTTTATCCACAGGCCTGCAAAGGCTCGAGCGAGGCAGCGAAAAATCTTCTCTTATACAAGGTCAGCGAGGTTCATTGGCATTTCATCAATCTGCGTCGAATAATACTGCAACAGCGCCACGTCAGCACGACCTCAGGGGTTCACATGTAGAGAGAGGTTTCAGCCGACCTGCTCAATATCACGAAGAATGCGGATGTCGTCAGCCTTGACGAAGTTGATGGCCACACCCTTCCTTCCGTAGCTGCAACCGACTTGAGACGCACCAAGAACAAGGACGAGGACTCACCGGCCAGAGCGACCGATGCGATGAATGTACAGCTCACGATTGTTGGGAAGGTCATAGTTGATGACTAGCGAAACCTGCAGGAGGTGAGCCAAGCGGATTGCGCAAGCTGGTCTGTGCCTACCTGAGAAACATCCAACCCACGAGCCCACACGTCGGTGGTGATGAGAACTCTGATGACCAGTCAGGGGCTGGAAACTTGAGAACAAGATGCAAACCTTGAGGAGCCCCCACGGAATTCGCCCATGATAGCTGCAAAGAAACAAGCTCGTCTCAGCACTTCAAGCAGCACGTTCGAGAGGAGTCAACCGTCACGATCGTTCTGCGGCATGTCTCCGTGCATGGATGAGACGGTGAAGTTGGCCTGCCGGGGTTGACAGTCACAGTCAAGACATTTAAAGCATTTACACACCTCTCTCATCTTGTCGGTCAACCAGTCCACTTTCCTCTTCGTGTTACAGAAAATGACAGCCTGCAGCCGCAAGTCAGCAAACCCCTCGAGCTCGTCGAGTTGTCAGCACTTGAGTGATGGTGAGCGTGTCGTAAAGGTCGCACAAGGTGTCGAACTTCCACTCTTCACGTTCGACGGCTGCAGCATCACAACCGTCAGGTCCACTGTAGCGTGAAACGAGATGATTCATAACCGACGAAGAATTGTTTGATTCCCTCCAGAGTCAACTCATCGCGCTTCACCAGGATGCGGACCTAATGGGATCCTCAGCTACAAGCCGCACCCAGCGCTCCCAACGCTCTTACCGGGTCCGTCATGAACTTTGCGTCATTTCCAGAACTTCTCGAGGGAGAGTGGCAGAGATGAGAAGAACCTGGTGGGTGGAGAAGGTGAGATCCGACCGTGTTGAGGAACGAGAGGGACCTGAATCTGAGGAGGTAGATATCGATACACATCGTAGATTTGCTCTTTGAATCCTTGATTCAACATCTCATCTGCCTTTGTTCAGGTGGTAAGCACACGCGTGATCAACTGTAGAGTAGAGCCCTTACTTCGTCAAGCACCAGAGTCTTGATGTTCCTGGAATGTCATGTCAAACAGGCAATGAAGAGCAGGCATATGAACCTTGTTCTGAGATTTCGACGTCTAATCATGTCAAACACACGACCTGAGCATCACTTGTCATGCAACGGCCACACAGAATGGCTAATGAAAGTTCACCGGGTGTTCCGGAAACAATGTGTACGCCGTAGTCCAGCTTTCTAATATCCTCTCCAACACTGCATTGTACGGTAAGCCGCGGCAAGTGATCCATCCATTCAATTCCAACACACCTCTTTCCACCAATGCAAGCGTGCGCCTGGATCTGCATGTAATCTCCTATCGCCAGAATAACCTTTTGGGTTTGCGTGGCGAGCTCTCTGTTTTCTTTCTCGTCAAATGACGCAATCGAGCGAGAGGAAACAAGCTGCACCTCGTCGGATTCATGATCAAAACTTGAATTTCACGCAGAGTTGTGTCGACAAGCTGATATTTCGGAGATCATCCAACGGCACCCTCTACCCTTCATACTCTCTCACCTGCAGGGCTGCGATAGACAACATAGCAGTCTTTCCGGTACCAGATTGAGACTGGGCAATCACATCGCGGCCCTGCCTCCATGTCACTTGAATGCATTGGAACTCATCCTGCAACACACTCCTCCTTCCTTTCCTTCAATGTTTCACCCCTCGTTTTCCTTTTGCCTCTTCGCCTCCCACCCCCCTTCAAGACATCGTTCATTGCTCACCTGAGACATGGGCACAATTGCACGTTGCTGAATAGCCGAAGGCTTTTCAAAGCCTGGAAAGAACAGGGGTAAGCTAACACAAAACGGATGGACATATCTGGCTGTACGAGGCAACATGCATCACAACAAACCCCTCTACATTTCCCATGATGGAGCTTTCGACTTACCATATGCATAGATGCCTCTAAGGAGGTCGTCCTTGAGCTGCATCGTGTGTTTACTAAACGTTCAGAACCACAGAGAGGTCACACCTTCAGACCATCGAAGGTGTTGATGACCTTGACTCCCTTGGAAGTCTCAAAGTCGGCCTGTTGGGTATGATGGTTAATTTCCTGAGCAACGCTGTATATCGAGACATTTTCGAGACATTTACATAGATGATTTGATAACGAGCTGCATACAGATAAAGATCCGTTTCTCGTTTTCGCAAACACCACGCAACAATTTAGAACACGAAAAATCTCTCATTCGCAGAACATCGCAGTTACATTCCATCGCACAAATGCTTTCCAAACATACGAGCATACAGATTCAATCAGCATCTTGTCTTTATCTAAGAAAAAACACAACGAAATTGAGTGCTCAATCATTACAACCAGCCTCATGTCTCTGCCTCTCAATCAGTCTCACTATCCCAACCCTTGCCCCTCCGCCACCATATACTCGATTCCATTCCTGTGCTTTTCTCTTTCGAAACCCGATCTTTCTTCATCTACCCGTCTGCTTATTTGTCTTCCTATCTTTTCAATCATTGATGGTATCATCTAGTTCAACTCCATCGCATGTCGCTTACCTCCTCTGCCTCCAGCAGCCTCTCCTCATCCGCCTTCGACATCGTCGGCTCGAGCGGCGGCTATACTACCCCTACCCCCTCTTTCTCGACATATTACCACTGGTTCTCCGCTGTACCCCAAAGAGATCCCACCTCCACCCCCAAGTATCTGGCACACTACCCCATAATGTCTTCTTGTTCTTATTGACCCCACCCACCCCACATGAAGTACCACCCCCTTTTGTCTCAGCTAGCATTCCATCATACCACCCCCATGTCCATGATCACCCTGCGATACACCCCATTTCAACCACCCCTCATTTTGAGAGTACCTACCCTCATATTTGATATTGATGGTACCCACCCTTCAGTAAATACACAGCTCTCTTTTACCTATATATGCCCCACCCCTGTCGCAAACTGGTACCCACCCATTTCCCTTACCCACCCACCCCGAATTTGCAAGGTCTCCTTCCATGTAGGGAAGGAGACCAAAATTCTTGGCCAATGCCCAAATTGGTTGTTTGATTCAACTATTGATATGTACATTTGAAAATTTAGAATAGAATGTTTAATTGAAAAAGAGATTTGATGCAATTTAGACCCCTGCCATGATCACAAGACGAAATTTCATCGGAAAGTTTCAAATCTAGAGGCAATTTTGGACACCATTTTGTAACATTTCAAATGGAATTTCGTCGAATTTCGGCCGGCGTAATCACGGCGCAGCTTACCTCACCGTGAGTCACCGGCACTGACTCAGTGAAGTCAGCAGCCGGGCCCCGGGCCCTCACACTGGACGCTGCGACCACCGTGCCACCGTGACACAGTAAAAGTTCAGTCAACTTGCAACTTAGTGACAGCCGCTGAGCCCGCCGGGCCGGGCGGCCCGCCGGCCTGCTGGCCCGGACCGACCGGGGGCCGGCGCCGGGCGCCGGGGGTCGGAACTTCAAATCAAAAGTTTCAATGACATCATATTAAATGGCAAACGACTGGCGAAAGCTCAGTGGGGCCGAGCGAGGCCAGTTCAACGGTTGCCATGTCGGATTGCCGACTCTCGGCCCGTCAGTGTTGAAGGCTCTAAGTCAGGCCTCCGGTTGAAACTGAACGGGTGGCGCAGCCCGGGTCCGGCCGCGGGGTGGCATGCCGAACTTCCGACTCATGATGATTGCCTAGCCGCCTTGACAGCATCAAAAGTTTCGTCATGCTGCAACTACCGGGTAGGACAGCCTGATAGCGGGCCAGGCCGTGATCGCCGATGCCAGGACGGTCACAGCCAGGTGGCACCGTGCAACTTGAATCTCTGACGGCGGCCCCCGCCTCGTCGAGGGTGACTCAGACGTTTCACTTTCTCCAGTCGGAACGTTTGTCCATGCAAGGCCTGAAGTTCAGCGGGTCAGAAAGGAATTGTGTTAATCGCATGCCAGTCTCACCCAACAGGCTGGCAGGAAACTGCCTGCTGAAGCCACGTGAACGCATCTACAACACTTGAATAGAACTTCAGTCCTCCAATAACCAACACAACACGGAGTCCTACCCTCCAGAGCCTGTCGGCTGCTGCTGATCCTTCTTGAGCTGCTGTCTTGTGACCTAGGAACTTGTCAAAGAAAGAGCAGAATCGAACAGGTATCTACCGTTCCATTTTGATAGCTCATTTCATACACGTTGTTGCCGTCGATTAAACGTCCTGACATAGAATTGTGAACAAACAGAATGGGGGATAGCACACGCGTGAGCTTTACCTTCTCCATGAGGACGATCTTCAGCCCACATTCCGTCGTAGATCTTCCCCGTGCTGTCAGGATAGACGAATCTGTGAGCATGACGCAGGCGATCATCGCAGACTCTTCACCTGTACGTGTATCTTCCTTTGCCGTGCATACGATCCGCCTGCCACTCGCCCTCATAGCATTCTCCCTGGAATAAGCCAAATTATCCAGAACTTCATGTTATCGTTTGACATGATCATCAGAACCTTGGCATATTTATACTTTCCAGATCCCTCACGACGGCCAAACCTGATGGCCAATATCAAGGTATATATCATCTTCATGTGTTCATTGCACCTGAATTCTCCTTCATAAACGTCACCATCCGGGTAGGAATAACAGCCCTTTCCATGCCCTTCAATCCAGTGTCAGGATCTCATCACATGGTGCTCTCCATTAATCTCACGCTTGTCGTCTGAAAAATCTCCTACGTACTTTCCACCCCCGGCATAGATATATGTTCCTGCAAATAATTGTGACAAGTTGTTCTGATATTTTCCATCACTCACCATGCCCATGCTTCCGTCCTCCCTTCCAATGCCCTTCATATCTTGCGACGTCCCGGTTAGGGTCCATCCCTCATTTATGAAACACAGAGTACCTCGAACCACTAGGATAATTGTGTACATGGAAGCCGTCAGGATACATGATCTGCCTAAATCTTCAAAGTCAGCAGTTTAACAACGCGAATGACTTTCGCTAGTGCTGTGTCTCATGGAAACCGGATTCCGGCAAAGAGCGAAGGCAGAAAATAACAAGAACGACACAAACAAACCAAGTAAAACATGTGATGTTCCAGAAATGAGATATTGGCTACTATATTCTCTTGAAACGTTCCAAAGTTCTATGACTTCGTACATTGAAGCGGATTTGTTGCTCGATGAAAAAGTGAGGAAAGGAAAACAGCAACGCGCATGACAATCGGAATGGAAAACATCTTCCTAACAATGGAAAGACATTCAAGTAAAGAAATGCGAAACGAGTTGGCAGTTTCAGAGCACAGCCAACTATACCATGGTTCAGCACATGGCCAGTCATCATTTGGATGGGGAAATCAAAATGACCTCGTCCAAACAAAAACGAACACCAACGATCTTTCCCGTAATGATAGCATGCAGCAGGATTAAGGATCAAGACCGATATGAAGAACGAGGTCTATCTTCATGCGAGGTTAAACCGCGTAATGAACGACTCGACTGGGAGGGGAGAGCAAGATCGGAGGTGAGGTTCGACGAAGAAAGATCAAAGGATCGGAGCAAACAATTCGATAGCGTAACATTCAAAGGTGGAAACGGAGTGTGCTAGGGAGAGATTGAAGGTATTTGAAGAGGAGTAGAAGCAGGTTCTGCATAGCACGCAGCTGAATTGCGAAGAGTTAGCAACGCAGCATTGTGGCATCAAATGCGTCGTAGCTTCGGCTTACGATTTTTTCGGAAAGGAGTATCGATGTCTTGAAATCATAAACAATCTTAAAACAATTTATCATAATTCGAAAATTTAACTATGATTTCATTATTATCCGAAAAAATCAGGCCAGTTCTTGAAAGTTTGTCAAACCAGCCAAAACGGAGTATGAGGGGTAGGGTGTTGTTGACAGAGGTGGAAAGCATCGACAGGGGTGGGTAGGAGGATATGGGAGGAAATACGGGGTAGCAAAAGGTGGAGAGCAGCAAGGTTGGGATAAAGGAGGGGTAGTCATCAAGAGTTTCTGGTCGCTGAAGGGGGTCATCACAAGGCCCGGCAGGGGTACTTGAAGAGGGGTTGATCTCTGACTACCGGTGGCGTTAGTACTGTTTGAAGAACAGGGTAGGGGTGGTAATTCAAAAGTTTGAGGTGGGTAGTCAAAATCCGAAACTCATACCTGGTATGGCTCCATGATCAGGGGTGGGTGGTATAAAGAAAACTCACTACGATAATATAATAATTGGGTACCGGTGGGGCGACATCGCTTTTGTTGTGGGGGTAGGGGTACTATTATAGGGATTGTAAAGCCAACCTCTGGTCATAGAGAGTTTTCGGAAATGAACATGACATTTCCCACTTTAACACAAAATATGAAATCAAACGGTAAAATTTGGTAGACAACTTCGGAATGTGTAAACTTTGCATCACATATTTTGCCGCACAAATCACTACTTTGCTGATTTGACACCGGTGGTCATCGCAAGGGATGGGGTACTATTGCTCTCCGACCCATCAGCCCACCGGGGTACCTCCGATTGACCTTTAGAAGCATAGCAAATTGAACTAAGGGGAAGGGGTGTGCAGATGGAATGACGATCAGATGGGGTAGGGTGATGAAAGCACTCCCAGTCGTGGGGTAGGGTACTGAAGATATCTCTTCTACAAAATAAAGGGGGAGGGGTGCGGTATTGCTGTCTTTGAGCACATCGAAATTGAAGTTGAATTGAATCGTTAATATTTCAAAAACAAGAACACTCAATTTGAACAAGCCTTGCTATGCACTCCTCCAGCCTCAAAAAATGCCTTTGTTGGGAGGAGGCAGGGGGGGAGGCGGCAGGAGAGTCGGAACTAGTTCACGAGCATAACATGAAGACGCCCTTGTGAACTTCTACCACGTTGGCACTTTCAGTCGTGGTTACTTTCGATGACGAGTCAACCCGATAATTGTTGCTGTAAATATCTCCTAGGGAAGGCTTGAAGGTTCTTGACCTTGTAGACGATCAGATGAAAGGGAAGAAGGAAACAGTGCTTGTATGAACCCCCCTAAAATGATGCGAGCTTACCTGTGTGAATTTGAGCCAATGCAGCTTGCCATCCATGAGGAACTGATGTTTGGTTGTGAAGGCGTCCAATCCCGAGCTTCCGTATGTTCGGCGGAGAACTCCTTTGTGGTTCTTGCATGTCAGCGAGGAGCTGACGGACGGACTCTGCTTCTCATCTATCAATCTCCTTTGCTCAAGGAGTGCTGGAAGTCAACCACACGGGAGGATGCAGGCGGCGTCGGATATCGCCTTGCTCTCGTTCTTGCTGCTGATACAGGGGATTTGGGCTCAGTCGACACCTGCCCCCTCCAGCTACGGAGGTAGCAAGGACTCACTCTCGCAGAACCAGCTGAAAGTATGGCAGGGAGATGGTGCTGCAATATCCAGATCCTCTACTACGGCGTCCCCGTCTTGATGTTGGTTGCAGTCTTAGCCATCATTGTCTGCATGAGACAGAGCAACGTATCAGCAAGATCGACCACCTCCGAAGCAGACAGAGCCCTAGCTCGTCGTCAGAGGATCAGAGAGCATGCACTAGGCCAACTCTACGCCGAAGCCTTTCCGGGTTTGATAGGCCACCAAGTTGGGAGCACAGGGGAATGACGATGGTTGCAGGGTCTGCCTTGTCGCTGATGAACTTCTCCATCATGGAACATCTCCCACCGATCCCCTTCGAGCTGAAGATCCGTGGGTAAGAGAGACAAGAGGATCCCTCTCCTTCCGACCTGCTCACATGTGATGCGGGTCAGGGTTGTCTTGTCGAGAGGGATGGAGAAGTTGAATGAAGGAGGACATGTTGCTTCTTGAGAGGCGCCTTGGTTATGTCTTCATGCTCTATTTATTAGCCGAGGAAAAAGGAGACCTGGATCAGGAGTACTTTCTCGTCGACGTTTCTGTAAATTGAATGGATTCTTAGATTCTTCCAGTAAACCACTAACAGTCTGTGTTTGCCTTGCCAGCATTTGTAATTTTCAGCCTTGCGTGCAGCGATCGACAGCAAGCTTCAAAGAGAGATGAGGAAAGCATCAATTCTTGCATGAAAAGATTCGCAGATCAAACCAATGAGGCTCCTCATGCTCACAACTTTCCTGACTCAGCACAAATCGATATCACCACAGGATCGCTTCAGCACCTGCAGGACACCTTCGTTAGGGTCCGCATGCAGTGCATTTGATGTGTTGTGCCGACCTTCTGGAGTTTATCGAGGATAGCGAGCTCTTGTAGCTCGTGGGACGACGTGCATAGTCTCCTCCCTGACACTAGCTTAGCTACTTATGCAAGCCAGTTCGTCAACCTTGGATGCGGCAGCCTCCGCTTGCCTTTTCAAAATTTCTTCTCGAAAGTTGATGGGTACATCGCGACTGCCGAGTCAATCAAAACCCCCACACAGTCAAGAACCTCACTCATGCCTCTCTTTCTTTTCGCGATCCTTGCTCTTGGACCTCGACCTGAAATTAGATTACACAGTACTCTCGAGTCGAGCTGGTGTACCTGCTTTTCTTCCGATCCCTCTCCTTCGATCGATCCCTTTCCTTCGACCTGTCGCGATCCCTTGACCTGTCGCGATCCCTTGACCTGTCTCGAGATCGATGCCGTTTGTGGTGCTTGCGACTGTCTCTGTCCCTGTCCCTGTCCCTGTCCCTGTCCCTACCACGAGAGTGGGATCTGCTCCTTCCACGACGTCCATCCCTTGCAAAAAATTTAGAACAACAGAAATATCAACGATTCGTCCCTTACTTGCTGCGATCACTGATGCATGGAAATTTGAAGGAGAAATGGAAAAAAAAATCAGCGCATTTCGTCTCTATGATAAACAAGGCATACCGGCTCTTTTCCCCTTTCTCTCGACTTTCTGTGTTGCGAGCTATAATTTCAATATCCTCCACATTGGTAACCTAAAGAAAATCATCAGCTGTTGCACAGGACATGGCAGGCAGTACTTGCTGGTTCCCATACTCTGTGAAAACAAGGAGAAAACCTGCAAAATGCAAGTTCAATGATGGGAACAGCCCCCCCCCCTTGCCCATCAGATATTTCATAGACATTGATTTCTTTTACGGTGAAGGTGAACCACAACACTGACCTCCGTCTTTCGTCTCCGAGAGGATCTCAGCTTCATATTCCTGCAAACAGACAAGTCAAACGCCGAATGACATCCTCGGAGCAGACCTCCTCGTCTTCATAAAATAGAGCCTTTACTTTCATTCCAACCTGTATCATTCGTATTCGTCAGCTATTGGACATGCTTTATCGCATGTTGTTTAAACCTTAATTTTGCTCCTCTTCTCTTTTAGCGACTGTCCACCCACATCAAATGCGAACCACCATCATCGTATTTGTGAATACCTTTTCCCTGAATTCTAATTTCATTATGGTTTCTTGCATGTCCCTTTGGATCGCGACTGGGATTCGTGGAAGGATTGTATCAAAGTAATGTATATCTTCGATCACTTCACGCGTGAACTAAACCAGTCCACAATCACGCTGAAAACACAACGACTAAGTGTTACCTGCCCGATAGTCTTCTTTTTTCCACCGGGGCTAGCATCGAATTCTATCAGACAAAACTTCAATTACCACATTCTACATAAGGTCATCCGGACCTGTGCTATCATTGATTTTGTTCTTGAAAAATCCCCACATCTCTTTTGGATCAACCACGTACCTGGCTCGACAATTCAGAGAAAGAGAGGTCCACATAAATTTCAAGCGCGACCTGACATATAGAATTCCAACAACTGGGATCATGGGAGAATCAGGATGCTCCAGAAGATCAGCCAATTGCTTGTACGTCAACTTGATTCAAAGGTCATTGCTGTATGACAAGGTCCAATGAAAAACGCTCACCCTCATCTGAAACAATCTGTAGAGCAAGCAGAAACAGGATGATGGAGAACGCGTGTTGGGTATGAATGGAGTCGCGTATGTTACCTTGAAACACAATCAGTGCTCAATGACTTTTGTTGCCAGTAATGCCTTACTTTGTTGTAAATTTCATCAACAAGTTCTTCAAATGTTGTGAATTCGGCCTGATGGTAAGCAGTTGTCAGTCCATCATTCAATACAACCAAGACATGAAAAAAAAAAAACATTAAAAAGAAGCTCAGCAACAATTAAATATCAACTGTTTACATTCACCGTTCGCATGCGATCAAGCCTCACATTCCTTTCACTACCGTCGTAACCTTGATCAACGCATAGGAATGTGCACGCAAGCACTCATACACTCAAAAAGAGAAAAAATAAAAGGAACAACAACAAATTAACTCCACATTACACAAAATCATACCAAAGCTTTGAAGTAGTCACTCGCTAAGATGTTTTCTCTCAGCACTGGATTCAGATTGTAGGCGTCATTACAAACTTGTTTGATGCGTGGACTGATTTCGCCAGTGACAGGATCTTGAACCCCATCATCGCCAGGTACAACAGCTGGAGTGGTGATCGCAGCTGCGGCTGGTATCACAGCTGCTGCTGCCGCCGCCGCCGCTGCCGAAGCCTCAGCTTCTTTCTTAGCTTGCTCAGCAGATGCAGCCTTTCGGGCCTGAGAGAACACGTAAGTCATGAACAAAGGAGGTTGATCAGACATACCCTCTCTGCAGCTCGCCGCTCAAGCACAGAGCCAGCGAACTCCGGCCTGACTTTCCCGGATGAAGCAGCAGCGGTTTGTGCAGGGACCTGTTGACCGTAATGAGGCATCTGATGCGCTTGCTGAGAGAAACTCATAGGTGCACCTTGTCCCTGAGGAACAGGGACAAAATGGCCAGTCCCTCCGTAGGGAACATGCGGTGCATACGGCTGCTGGTACCATCCCTGGTATGCCTGCTGCTGCTGCTGCTGCTGCTGCTGAAGTTGTGCAGGATCTGGAGTCCATGGGATGGCGTCGCGGGTCATTCTACAGCTCAGTCAATTAATCCACTCCTAGAACGCAACACTCCTGATGTAGCAAGCTTCAGGGGAGAGCCTGCGCCTGTCAATCACCAGTCAACACGAGCGCCATGCACGGCAGGGATATTCAAGCCAAAACGTGAGAAGGGTTCATAAGATTCGTATGAAAAAGAGAAAGGGCACGGAGACACGCGACTCCCATGTCAACAATGATGTCACGATTCTGCATTCTCGCTCACTTGATTATCGTCTTATCTCTACTGCCCTGACATTCCACCCACGAATAATAACGGAATCGCCTTCCCAGCATCTCATTCTTCCCTTGACCCATCAGACGCATAATCTCTTACGTTGTTTGACGTTCATCTACCTCTAAGAAGCAAGCATACCAGTCATACACCCTCGCAATCACCTCGCCGCCCCCTCATTATCTCACCCACTGCTGCTTCAGAATCGTCTGCATGGGAGCGGCGGCAGGGAGGATAAAAAAGAGAGAAAAAAATTTAAAAAATGAAATATAGAGTCCGGATTGGACTCTGCAAACCTGCCGTCATAGCAAAACTTTCCGACGAAGTCTTTTGACACACAAAAATTCAAAAAATATTCCTATATATTTCGAATATTCAATCAAATTTGTGAAACTATATAGCCTATTCGTTTAAGAAGCAGTCCTTTGCCAAAAGTATATGTTAAAACCACACATTATATATTTATGATCTAGGTACATTTTTGTAGAATATGAATCTTAACAAGTTTTTATTTATTATCAATATGGAGTAAAATAATTTTAGAATTTGTAAACGATGCAATGCAGGGGTACATCTTTTAAAATAGTGAATTGTAGCCTGCACGCCATTCCAAGCTCGCCTCGCCTGTGACTTGACTAATAAATCAGTCAGCAGTGTTCTCCACATTTAGCGACGGCATGGCGGGGGCAGGGGTCAGGAAGTGAGGGATGCAAGGAGAGCCATGGCGGGGACAGGAGAGCTGGTGCTGAGGGTCTGTTGAAGAATTCATAACCGTGCCAGCCATGTCCTATGATGACCACTTCCAAGCGGTGGTCACCAGAAGCTCTAATCCTCAGCGCCGCACTTCTACCCTATGTGAGGGAAGTGCGCAATGCCTGATACGTTTCTGACTTGTTTTCTACAAGGGATCTCGGCATTCTCGCTAGCAATTCTCATTGTTCTTGTAGTTCTCAATGACTCGAATCTTTCACATCGGGTTTCCCTTGAGACAAGACGCCAGGGTGCGCTAGGTTCGAGGCAGCACTCAACTGCTTTCTGGGGAATCCTGTTCCAGAATTCTGCAGTGGATGAATCAGTCAAGGTCACACATGTAGCCCGCAAACAAAGCTCGCTCGCAAAGCAAAGAAGTAAACCGACATTTCACCAAAAACAGAAAATTCTTGCCAGGAAGTTGAAATCTTGGCTGGACATGTCCAGGTCATATCGACGCAAGCAAGTCAACAAAACACCCAGCAAAGACGATCGAGCTCAAGAGGAGGACAGCCATTTTACTTCCAAGCTAGAAATGAGCGTGGCAGGGTGATAAACGTTACTTCTTCGTATCGCATCGTTGCTTATTCGATGATTCTAGATTTATGGCTCAACAAGCGGCTAGTAGGATGACAGGGCAGCCACCACGCCCTGTATGCTTCAATGTCGGCTTGATTGTCATGCCGAATGACGTGTGATGCAGATAATGGGTATTGGCGCCAACGGCTTTGTGTTGTCTATCGACGCAGGGAGGGGAAGATATGGAGATGACATGCAAGCGGTACGCGCACCTTTCCCTTACTAGCGCTTGTTCAGAAGCTTGATCTTTCCAATGTTATCCTCTATCCTACATTTCTGTCTGATCTTGCTGATTCCCTACTGGATATTCTCACAGACTTCTGATTCTTCGGCATCTGGATTATGACCTGTCTTGCCAACTGCCAAAGCCATGACGCTGTTGCCATGATTTTTGTTTATTCTTTCATCGAGGGGTTAGTCCGATATGGTAGGCTGTTGTAGATTCAGCTGACTGAATGTTATGTTTCAACTTGAATCAATCAGGCTTCAGGCTTCAAATTACTTGAAGTCACGTAAAGTATTTTAATTAAAGTCAAGGTCAACCGGTAGCCTGAGTCAGACTCTGAACTTGAAAGTTTTACACGCAGGCCCGGCTGGAGTCCCGGGAGTCCGGCCGCCCGGCGGCCCGGGCCGGGCCGACTCGGGCCGGGCGGCCGACGGCCCTCCGAGGCTCAGCCCGCGGCCGGGGGCCGGGGGCCGGCGGGCCGCCCGCGGCGGCCCCGGCGGCCGCGGCCGGATCATGCTCGGACCCGGGCACTGCGGCACCGGGCCAGCCGGGCTAGTCACTGAGTGGGACAGCCTGACGGTGACTCAGTCGGCCCGGCCCCGGCCCCGGGCCCCGGCCCGCGGCGGGGCCCGGCATCGGATGACTCCACCGTCTCGGATCGAGTCACAACAAGGACCACGTATGATGGTAGACCATCGAGTCAACACCATGGCCGCCATGGCAGGAAGGTAGGGCATGTGCCACGAGGGATAAAACGAGACGAGGAAGCAGAGGGGATGGACGTTGATGTGTTCTTCATGCTGCTGTGACGTTCATGTGAGATCCGTGCTAGCTGGTAGCTCTGACAAGACGATTTCAAGGTTCTTGGGTAGCACGGTCTTGGTTTCTATGCTGGGTATCGCGTCAACTTTCTCGCCTTCGTCCTTGAGCGGGTTGGCGCTGAGGGGAGGTAGACCTGATCTCTTGATCCGTGCTCGAGAGAGTAAAGACTGGGGTCTTAACTCTGTTTTCAGCATCCTCCACAAGCACAACGTACGCGTCAAGACTCTCGGTAGCTACGAGCACTTGGAAAGGAGCGGGTTGCGGTGACGGCTAACATGCGCTCTAGCAGGCGAGATTGCGGACAGGCAACATCTCGTTGAATATGTGCAAGAAGGAACTCACAGATAAAGGTATGATGGCATGAAGGATCAGAAACCAGAAACGTGAAGCATTTTTTTTCGTACACGAAGAGAGGGAAGAGTACGAGAAGCTGTTGGAGGAAGCAAAGAGAATTCAAGGAACCTTTAATGCCATGATCGGAAACGCTTTTGCAGGACAGGTCTGTGCATAATCCTCCTCTCTCCTCTCTCCTCTCTCCTCCCTCCTCTCTCCTGCCTCCTGCCTCCTTTCTCCTTGTCCAGTCTTAACTCATCAGTTCTTCATGATTCTCCGAATGGCAGCCCGAGCCTGAGCCTGAGCCCGAGCAGCAGGAGCCAGTGCAGGTACTACGATAAGGATCTGCAGCCAACATCTCATACTGCATTCCCTCCAGCAAAAGAAAGGGTTCGATATCCCGATCGAGGAGCCAGCATACGAGGAAGAGTCTCTGTACAGCAAGACATTCTCAGACAGTTGGAGGAGCTAACGGACGGCACGCGGCAGGTACACCCCTGAGGTCAACACGGAGGAATCAGAGCCGGTGAGGGCAGCAAGTCTCTTCACACCTGCATGTGACCCCCCAGACAGGTGGACTTGTCCACCATGACCGATGAGGAAAGAGTAAGAATCCTCGCTCCTCCCCCGCCCTCTTGTGTCTTTGCCGTTGCCTCATTCAGGCCCTTAGGCTGCGTACGAGATGTCGAGAGCTCAGACCTTGGGAGATGAGGCGTTTGAGGGCTCTGACGCTGCCATCCGGGTACGCCTCCTCCTCCTCCTCCTTGAGTCAGCAGTGGTGACAAGAATTCGCAGATGGGCGATAAGGCAAGAGCGCTAGAGCTTCACAAGTGACAGAAGGTTGCGAGGATTTCACTCTCACTAACTAGATGCAACAGCGAAGCGTACGCGATGTACGAGAAGAGCGGAATCTTGTGATCAAGTTGTTTGTCCTTGTCTTCGTCTCTAACAGCTTTCAAAGGCATCCCAACTCCATCTTCCGCCCATCCTTCATGGACAGCTTGAAGGATCAACAAGCACGAATTGATAAGATGCCATAGAGATTTGTCCTTGATTCATTTTAGATTACAGAACTCAGGATGAAATATCACAAGAACGGTTCATGTCGAAGGAGACACATGACTTTCGAACGCTGTCACTTTGAATCGAAGCCTCCGCATTTGCCGTCCCGCCTGCGCATAGTCGTACTGTGAAACATTCCGCGTAGTTTGAATATCAAAAGTCCGTTGGAAACAATAATCAATGTACACATCAGATCCTTTCAGTGATTTCATGTAGGCTGGATTTGTCCGACTGCAGAATCCTCACAACCCCCGTTCGTCCTAATGTCCAGTGTCAGCAAGCTCAACTCTCAGTCATCGAATGGATTACCTGGGATCTCCTTGTCCTTGTACATGTCTTCGGAATGGCGGAGAGGAAGTGCCTGAATGGGTTGAGTCTCGCAAACGCTTCTTAGACGCGAAAACTCACCAGATGAAGGATGGTACGGATCTGGAGATGGATGACGTAATAGAGTGGGTATACGATCCTACAGTTACAAGTGAATTGAAGAGTTCAGAATCCGCAGGCTTCCAACCTGTTCATCTACTCTGACTTCTTCTTCTTCTCTCAATTCTTGGACTCTCGGTATCTTTCTCTGCAGCACATGAATCACGACCAAGTGACAAGTTTCAGCAACCAACCTGAAGGTTACGATTCGATGAAGATCCAGGTGGCACTGAGGGGAGCGCTGCTTCTAGTCCCGACAACCAATTTTCTCCCGGATCATACCTCCCACTACCCTGCTCTGCCTCGAAGTTGTTGTAATACAGTTCTCTCCTTCGAGCTGCAACGAACCCTTCATCCGATGCCTGAGGGACAAGGGGACAAGGATTTAAACGAATCCACACATCCTTTCGCATACCTCTATGTGCGAGGAAGGACTTACATCCATATCACGTGAGCTTCGGTTTGAAAACGCCTAGGTCGCATGTTAGGACTTTTCCAGAGTAAAGGCAGCTTCATTTTAATAAGCACCTCGTCCATGAAGTCTTCGCAATCTTGCATCTCGTTCGTATGCTCTTTTCCTTCAGTCTAGCAGGTATGATTCAGTGGCGTGCACGGGCAACAAGGCACTGTACACACCATGCTGCTGTGTTGTGTGGCATTCATACTCGAGTCGCTGGACATCATTGTAGCCTCCAATGCGCCTCGCTGTTTCAGCATCCTCTCATTCATGTCTAGGGTTGTCATGCCCAGGACAAGTCCAGATCTTGTTGTGATCCCTTGAGTCTCAACCACCCCGCCAACCATCGTTTTTCCTTGATTCTCCTCCCGTCCACCCCCCCCTCGCGAATGTGAACCTGACGCGGAAATCTTTTCAATCAAGTGATGAGAACCGGATCTGCAGGGGAACATGTCAGTCCCCTTATTCTCATCAGAAAGGCGACGAACCCTTCTCTCAGATTAATCTTACGAGGCCGCGTCCAGGAAAAAATCGAGGGATGCCATGTTTGCTCTGAAGTCTCACCCTGTAACAGTTCGGATGTTAGCAGCAGTAATCAGAAAATCCAAACAACTCCGTACTTGTAACCTACATATCTGTAATCTCTACTCAGTACCCTGCTCAGTACCTTTCCCTCCATAATCTCACTCATGCTACAGGAGAAACAATCTTGCCGATGATGAGGGTAGTAACAATCTAAAGGGATTCGGAAGATGGCAGGTTGACCAAGAAAGAAATAATTTGTAAAAATCAAGCCGGTGCCTTCTACCAGAATACATCTTCGTTCGTATTGTAGGACGAAATGATATACACAATGGCAAGCACATACAACACAGAACCCCATTAAATCTATTTCAGACACGAGAGTTGCATGAAAGTCTGGATTCATAGACAAAGAAAGTGCAGACCAGTTACTGAAAACGAGAAGCAACGAACATGTATAGGGTAACGTTTTAGAAGAGAAATTATCAAACAGCTTCGTCCATTTCCAACTGCTCTGCCTTCACAAGCATCTTTGGTCAACGATTCTCAACAACCTCAATCATGTCAGTCTAGAACTATCGACAGGAAAACAAGAGACACATGAGACATTCGCCATCATAAAGAGATCCATTGACTGTCTCATACTTTCTTCTAGTCAGAATCTATCCAACCAACATTATTTCTTTTCCGCGACTTCAATCGCTCCCTCTCATCCCTTCAACTGCTTCCGAAGACTCTCCGTCTTGACTTCATCGCAGGCATTCTAGCCCTTGAATCATCGCAGAACGACACCTCCAGGCACTCATCCCTTTCCTTCAGTAACAACCATGCGTCAACCATCTCCTTCCCCCCACTGCCTCCTTCCCGTCCGCCCACTTCCCCCCTCCTCTCGCCCGTCCTCCGGCATCCTCGGGGACAAACTTGAGTGGAGCCGCCGGCGGAGAAGAGGGGGTCAGCCTCCTTTACCGAGGGGGGTACATCCACCCACCCCGGGTCTTCGGCTACCCCATGCTCTCCCGGTATCAGAGTATGATTTGATCAGTTGACTAAAGATAAGTGACTAAAATGTGTTGAGATTGCTTTTTAGAGGCGCGTATTTTTAAACCGGTAAATATTGTACTAGAATTATTTCGAAAGGACTATTTTTCGTGATTTTTTTCATTGAATAATAGACTTTTCGGTTTAAAACAACAAGAAGCAGAATTTTTGCCCCGGAAAGTACCACTCCAAAAATAGAAGTAATTGCAAGCAAACCCGCCTCAGACAATCGGGAGGACCCCCATCGGGAAATCTCTCCCTTGGCGAGGAAACCCCTACCCCAGTCCTCTGCCTGAAGCTACCTACTTTTAAAGAATTTTAAAATAAAGAAGAGTATTTTAATAATTGTACCTATACAATAGAGACTAGAGCAATTGCTTTGTACCTTTTTCGTAGATATTCATTTAAATATAAACTTTTGAAGGGGGCAGAGCCATACAAACAACAAACCTTTAAAAACATTTCTCAATACAAAACTCTGTGCATTTCAGTATACTTCAAACGATGCTAGATATATAATATGCTTTGTATAATGAGACGACTTTTAATTTGTACCATTTTGTGCATACTATATTATATAAGTTTTAGGCCCAACATTTCCTCGGATCGTCGGGCAAACGGGAATAAAAGTATTATTACTTTTTAGGAATGAAGGAATAGCGGCGAGCGGCAAACGAGCGGCAATGGATGGGAGGGGGTGGGAGGAGAGAGAGAAAGAGAATGTTTTGATGAGATCCAATCCAATGTTTTCCATCTGATCCTACCACGAGTGGTCTTGTAAATCTTGCCGGTTTCAAAAGGATGTTCCGTATCCGGCCTTCGAGAATCATCTTGTGGAGGCCTATCAGGCCCAAGGGATCAGTAATCGATTATTACAGAAACAGGGATCTGTGAACGATTTGCTTAGTGTACATGACTATGTGATGATTAGGCAAGACGCTAATGCTTTTCTTCAAAAGGTGTTTGTGGTACGAATGGATGTATATGTTTTCAGAAATCCAGGGGACCTAGAATGCTGTCCGATATCCGTTGTTGAATCATATTCATAATGACTCTGGTCGTCAAGCATGCTACATAATCAATCTGATCTCAGCGAAGGGCCGCAGCAGGAATGTGTCGACAACATGATCCGGTCGGAACCAAAATAGATGCCATTGAAATAAAGAACTTCTTTGAGGCAGAGCCATGAAAATGAACGAAAAGATTTGCATTCCTTTTGATGTAGGACGGGGGGAAGATGCGGTTAGTTGGGAGGGAGGGAGGGAGGGAGGGAGAGGGAGGGGGAGGGGGAGAGGAAGGGAGAGGTTCCACGCGGTTGGGGCAAGGAAGAGGTGCGATGCAGTTTTAATGGGCATTGAAACAAATGACACATTCCTAAACAGCATTGTAGACGACATCTGAAACCTCTTGTAGAAAAGTTTCTAAAAGATGATGAACAGGCCAAGCTGGGAGGAAGAAACAATGTCAAACGAGAAGGCTGCTGGGTAGTGGATACACCTTCAGAAGGCGGATTCTTCTCCTCCTTGTAGAAAAAGTTTCTCCTCTCGCCAATGGTCTCCAGCAACTTGTCCTGCAGCTCAGCACCAGATGTAACTTCTTCCAGAAGATGCTGTCAGGGAATGTCAGAAAAAACAGCAGAGAGTCATCATGGGGTACATGATTGGAGACGCTGAAGAGCCTGGACATTTCATGCAACCTCCTGGAATGGTTCTTAATCTCTTGGGTGTACTCTTCGATTCTCTGCGGGTATAGCTCAGTGCAGACGGTGACGCGCTAGCGAAAGAGACCTCGAGGTGCTCGAGCGCCTCCACTTGAAGCTCGCTCGTTAGCCTCTCACACCCTCTCAGCTTCGCTTCCGCGTGCTCCAATTTCAGCATCAAGGGGCTCAGGATCCTGACCAGCGTGCTTCGGGGATCAGAGGAGAGAAGGAGGTTCCAACAAGCAGCTGTGTCTCTCCGCCATCTCCTCAGAGTCTCGTTCCATCGGCTATCCATGTCGCCCGCGGGAAGCATGGTCCTCTGTGCAGTCTTGATGGTCTCACCGAGGATGCAGCCGACTTGATGTAACTTGTCTGTCTGCATGTAGTTGGTGCTGCTGCTACAAGACTCTCCTTTACTGCATCTCAAGGTTTGTGAAGGAGCAGAGACGGAGACGTCCTGAGATATCATCAGAACCTTGTCGTGTGTGGTTCTTCTTACTTCCATGAAGGCCTTGTGATCGCTGAGCGCAGCTATCGCATGCTTCCAGAAGAGCAAAACCTGTAAAGAACTGTGAGGAGGCCGATGAGGAAGTGGGAAGAAGAAACGGGAGATGGGGAAAGGTAGGGAGGGGGGAAGAGAAGCATTGTCAGAGGGAGGAAGGAAGGGAGGGAGGGAGCGGACGAGCGAGGGATGCAGGGAGGGATCGATGGAGGGAGGGACCTGTTGGAGGAGAAAGGAGAGAACGGAGGGAGGAGCATAAGAGGAAACTTACCACTTCGTTTTGGAGAAGGCAAGACGACTCGCAGTCATGCTGCTTTCGTGAGAGAAGGCCGAGCATGTAGGACAAGAGGACTGAAAGGATGAGGAGGAGGCAAAGAGCCATGTCCTTAGAGGACATCTTGCATGCCATCGATGTTGATAGAGAGCAGCAGCGTTCATGACAACACTCCGAGCACAACGGAGGTCCTTCCCCCGCCATGATCAGTGTACGAGTACATCCCTTCGACTGGCTCGTCCCTGGGCAGAAGGTTGTCTCCCTCTTTCACAAGGTTGGATGAGGATGGGACGAGGAAACAGAGGAGTGAGAGGAGATAGCGGAGGAGGAGTGATGAGGAGGTGAGAGGAGGTAGCGGAGGAGGAGCGTTGAGGGAGCTCAAGATGTCAAAAGTCACAACAACTGCTCCTTGTTCCCTCCGAGCATGCCCGTACGACTTGATTGAGCTGGGGGGTACGAGGAAGGAATATGTCCTGAGGCGGTGGATCGGGTAGGGCCAGGAGAAAACGGTAGTCCGGCAGGGAGGAGTGGATTGTGGGTGCGAGCAAGGAGAAGGGGGAAGGGAGGCTGTTGTGCAAGTGTGTTGATGGCTCAGCACCGGCAGTCAGGCAGGCAGATGAGTAGACGGTTGTTGTTCAGCTAGAATGAGCTCATCTTGTCTCTCTTGTAGATTTAGCTAAAATCGAGCATGAACACAAGAGCAACAAACTCACCACCCTCCCTCCTGATGATCCCTTCATCACCCAAATCATACTCCACCACACCACCTCTGACGGCTACTGACGGCCTGACAAGCTCGGCGGCCATCAGTCTGTCTCGCTGTCATCCTGGTCAGACCATCGGGTCTCAAGTAACCTCACCAACCTTGACGAGCTGCTCCACTCAGTGTGAGAGTCGCTGGACGGATCGATCCATGCCTGCCATCCACATGAAACAATTCCTCCTTCTCCTCCTCCTCCTCCTCCTCCTCCTCCTCCTCCTCCTCCTCCTCTGGCCATTCTCTTCTTCTGCTCCTGCTCCTGCTCCTGCTCCTGCTCCTGCTCCTGCTCCTGCTCCTGCTCCTGCTCCTGCTCCTGCTCCTGCTCCTGCTCCTGCTCCTGCTCCTGCTCCTGCTCCTGCGCCTGCCTTTGCTGCTCTGCTTTCCCCATCTTCTCGTCCCCTCTATTGAAATGCCTTTCCCTCTCAATGCATCTCATTTCGCCTTCCACAACCTGCGGCCCGGAGGCTGGCAGGATGCGAACAACATTAGCAGCTCCTTTTTGTCCGAAAGGAAGTCCTGCATGCAACACGACGATGAGAAGGAGGGAGGGAACGGAAAAAGAAAGAGACGATGATGAAGCTGAGGATCGAAACAGCTCGAGCACAACATGAGGGCGGAGAGAGGGAGGGAGGAAAGCAAGACTACCCGCTGTGACTATGAAGAGATCCTTGGGGTCAGTGGCCTGAGGGTAGACGAGCGATCAAACTCCTTGCAAGGCACCAAGGACCTTCGCACAAATCCTTGGATCTCAGCAAGACGGCAGGCACGCTTGAGCATGTTGTCGAACGTGTCCTGGACCGCGGGTATCAGGGCTGACGTGGCGAGAAGAAGGGCCCAACGTTAGGCTCCATGGTCATGAAGGTGGGGTAGACTCCCCAGAAAAGGCTCATCCTCCTAGCTATGCGAATCCTCGGGGTCTGTAGAGAGGTGAGAGGGCGGAGGAACGGAAGAGAAATCCACCAGAGCGACGATGGGTACAGTCATTCTCATCCTTGATGCCCGTGAGACCGTTCCTCCTGTTGAGGTGAAGCAGATGACAGCCTGCGCCTGCCCTTGTGAAGTGAGCAGAGGGAGGAAGGGAGGAGATGAGGAAGAGGAAGGAAGGGAGGAGATGAGCAAGAGGAAGGGAGGAGGAGAAGGGAGGTGCTGGAATTGTGCCTGCATTTCAAGGGCGAGGGAGCTTGCAGCTTGAGAGATGGCATCATATGCCAAGTGGTCCCGGGAGATATCAGCTGAGACGCCTGAGGGGTTGTAAGGGGGTGGAGGGACAAGTAAGTCAGGCAGTACGTGATTTCACCATGGAGAAGTAATGCTCGCTCTCTTCCACCCGGTCGATGACTCGCTGCTGCATCTGGACGCTCTCGATAGGATATTTGCCTGCAAGGACGGGCGGTCGACGTGTAAGCGCAGAAGAATCGAGAAGAGTTCATGTTGCGACACAAGACGAATAAGAAATGGAACACGCCTCATCGGTCAGGGGACTGCATGAGTGGGATGGTAGTAGGAGTACAATGAGCAGGGCGAGGGTTAAGAGAACAGAGAATAATAGCAACAAGGATGAGAGGAGCAGGAGCAGGAGCAGGAGCAGGAGCAGGAGCAGGAGCAGGAGCAGGAGCAGGAGCAGGAGCATCAGGGATGAAGGTGGGTACCTGAAGCGCTCTCTGCAGAGAGCATAACGGCATCTGCACCATCGAAGACCGCGGTCGCGACATCGCTCGCCTCTGCTCGGGTAGGCACGGGGTGTTCGATCATGGATTCCAGCATCTGAGTCGCCACCACCACCGGCCTGCCCATCCTCCTGCACTCGTCGATGATCTTCCTCTGAATGATGGGCACCTCCTCCGGCGCACACTCCACCCCAAGGTCCCCCCGTGCTACCATGCATGCGTCAGAGGCGGCCACGACGTCCGAGAGGCTCTGCACTGCCGCTGGCTTCTCTATCTTGGCCATGATGCTTGCTCTGCTCCCCACGAGGCCTCGCAGCTCGTGCATGTCCTCTGCCCTCTGGACGAAGCTCAGCGCCACCCAGTCCACGTTCATGTCAAGAGCAGCCACGAGGTCGCTCCTGTCCTTGGCGGTGAGGGGGGAGATGGGGAGGACGATGGAGGGAGTGTTTACTCCCTTGCGGTCTGATAGCCGTCCTCCGACCAACACCTCACACTCTACCCGCTCCGGGGAAGGGGAGGAAGTAGAAGAAGGGGAGGAAGGGGAGGAAAGAACTCTGAGCCTCAGCTTGCCGTCGTCGAGCAAGAGGATGTCGCCCTCACGCAGGGTGGAGATGATTTCTGGATGAGGAAGGGAAACTCTCTGCTCATCGCCCAGCTCCTCGACCTGCATGTCAAACACGAATCTCTGTCCCCTTTCAAGGACGATAGCGCCTTCTTTGAACTTGCCGATCCTCAGCTTTGGGCCTTGCAAGTCTGCAAGGATTCCGATTGGATGATCGAACCTGAGCCAAGGGTTTCGACTGAGAGGAGAAAGACAATGGAATGCGAGGAGGATTCGAGAGAGAGGAGAACGTATAAGAGGAGACGGGGGGTTGGAGAGGAAGAAGGAGAGGGAATCGATAGTCGTACTTCTTCTCGAGCTCTCTGATTAACTTCACGATCTTGGCTTTCTCCTCGTGGGATCCATGGGAGAAGTTGAGACGAAACACATCCTGTGATTGAACCATTCACATCCTTCCCTTCTTCCCATCCTCTTCTTTCTCTCCCTCTCCCCGCGCTCCTTTCCTGCCTTTTTCCTGCCCCTCCCGGCCTCTCCTCCTCCTCCATACCACTCCAGCAAGGAAAAGCGATTCGAGCATCTCTATGGAGCTGCTAGCGGGCCCTACTGTGGCTATCTGCATGTGACAATGAGATAGTCGGGACCATGAAAAATCCCTGACATTCCTGCTTTGTATGCTTCTTCCATCTTGGGTGGGTCTTGTCAAACGAAGCTCTCTTCTCCCTTGCAACACGAGAAAACAAACCAGAGTCAAGAGCAAGGAGACAAGATGGGAACAGGAACGAGACTACATAGACAAACAGCAGGAAAAATTGGCAAAGGAGGCGATTGGAGAAAGCTTACATGTCAGACAACAGAGGAGACAAGCCTTGCATTCTTATCAAATCAGTGTGCCTTTTCCCTCTCCCGAAGCTGATCCAGCATTATCAGCAGCGATCAGGTCGACATCAACACGCCATCACATCGGTTTTGCTCCATGAGGCCGGATGCTGAAAGGGCGAAGACAAGACGAGGACGGACGTTGCAACCTTGAGACCCCTCAGACAACTTGTCCTGAGGTGTGTGATGGTACAACCTGAATGACGTGCTGGAAAGTCTGTACGAAAGAGAGAAGCGCAGGTACAGGACAAGCATAGCAAGTAACTTGCAACAAATTCAGGAGCATCGAAACTTCGCCTGTAAGGCTGAAATACCGATACTAGTGATCGCTGATACGCCATGCAAGAGACCTGACTTGGCGCTTTCCTGTATCAATTTGACACATTGAGTCGTCAGATCCAAATCTCAAGAATCTAATGGAAGATAGGAGGAAAGCATGTCAAGAGGCTCAATCTGCTAAACCGAACAGGAAGACAAAAAATCAATGATGACGAGGGGCAAGGGGCAGGAAAGCTTTGGATGAGAAGCAAGAAATGGAGGAGGAGCGGGGAGGGGGGGGGGGGGTGGACTGAGGCTGCAAGCAGCAAACAGGATATAGGGTAGCAAGAGAAGAGGGAAGAGTCGAGGGCTGAGGGAGCAGGGAGCAGGGAGCAGAGTTGACTGGAACGATGGGCGGTTCTTCTGTGCTCCCATCTGCATACAGAAAAATCGCTAGTCGAGGGAAATCCAAAGGAATATGGATAGACTTAGCAAGCCCGCCCCAGAGACGAAGCTCGACGAGGCAAGAGGCAGCAAACATCTCTAGAGCTCTTCGGTATGATTCTCAGTGGTGGCGCTGAACGACTTTGGGCTGCTAAAGGCTGGCATGCGACACGCCGGGCCCGCCGGTGAAGGCAGCCCGACAGTCACCTTTGACCCCTCAAGCCTGTCGGACATGCCGTTCACAAGGCCATATGCAGGCTCTAGCAAAATTGGTCTTTTTTTTCTCCTTGGGAAGGGGTTCATATATACACTTCCATTCAGCTACCCCGGTTTTTGCTCTATTACTGGGGGGTAGTGAGACAGGGATAAAGTAGGGTGGGGTGATTTGAATTATACTGGCGTGGTACCCTGTCCCCCGCCTTACTTTTTGAAGCACTTCATTTTAATTGTTTAGTCAGCGCTTCAATCGTACACATCTATGTACGGATGAAGTGCCTCTGGTACAGTCTGTACTATTCTTTTAAAGTGGTTTCGACAGGCGTCTCGAATAAGCCTCCACCCTAGTGACTTCCTTTGTCTGGAGGGGTAGAGGACCGAAAGATTCTCTCATACCCGTGCATTTCACTGTATCACGGTACGTGGGGGTGCTAATGGAAAAGAAGGCATTTCGATTGCCGTTTGAGCTCACCACGCCAATACCCCCGGTTCCCCTTCATCACCTTTACGAAAGGCGGGGTGGGTAGCTAGCAAAGAATACAAAACTACCCTTTGATTCAAGAGTTTGAAATTGGGAAATAGGGGGTAGGGTGCTATCTCCACTCTCCTCTCCCCAAATCCCCCCTCCCTGGGCAAGCAAGAGATGGCTGCTTGATCCTTCACCCGCATGCAACGACAAGTCATCATGGTGAGAGGCTTCGAATCTATTGCTGCTTGAATGTGGATGAGAATTTAATCGTCTAATGTATCCATGTAGATAGACTAAGACCTTTTCTTAGTCTCTGACTTTGAAAGAAAGTTTTGAATTCCGCTTCTCTTACATGACTGCATGACAGAGAAAGCTGTCTAGGAATGAAGATGTCTTTAGAATACATTGAAAAAGATGAATACACCTTTTCTGCTCTCTTATTCGTTGTTTCAAGCATGAGAGCCGTATGTATGAGGATTCAGAGAGGAAGTATGGTTTACAATGCTGCACCATCAGTTTGCAAATGAGGTGCTTTCATGCACTCCAATCTTGCAAATATGCTAGAAAAATTCAAGTAATTGCAGTTCAGATCCTCAAAAGCAACATCTTCACATTATTTCTGCTTGAGCATGCATTCAAGATGCTCAAGGATCAACATGCTCCACGTAGCTGTGGCGACATGGAAAGTCTGTTTCAACCACAGGATGAGAATCCTACAGCAATCAATGTGGCTTACTAGAGCTACAAGCATACATTGTGCATAATTAGGTTTATTTGCAACTTTTTGATGTATCTCTGCTATGCAGGCACAACGAAGAAACCAATGTGAGGCTTATTGTGCTGACCATTGAACATGTATTTGATGCTACTTGCGGTTGTCATTGTAATGAGATTATTGCAAAGAATGATACCTCATGAATGTATAAAGATTTCTGCAATCAGATCACTACCACTTTTGATGTCGATCCCAAGCTTACAGTGAGTCGGAATGGTCTACAGGGGAAGCGATGTTTTCATCATCATTCAACCCCTGCATGCATTCTGCATTTATGTGAAATGAAAGAAGATACAGAAATGCTCTTTAGCATGGCCTCGAATGCAAGACTGAGATCACTTTATTTCACAATAGAACAAATAATACATGTGTGCATACTGTGTTGACGGTTCAAATGTCCGACATCACAGCTAGATGAACGCTCAAAACTAATCCCACGCATCAAGAAATCAACACACTCTGCAAATCTGAGAAGTGGAGACTCTCGACGGTGTTCAAGGCTTAAGACGTCTTGATTGCCTCTGGCGGCATCAGTGTTTACATGCAATCAAACATCCTAACTGCAGTAGGCGAAATGCATGCAGAAATCTTGTGAAACAATCTATGCAATGCTTGATGTCTAATATAACAAGTGAGCTTGACTAATTACGTGGATCTGCAAAATGATGCAATCTCCATCAAACAAATCTTCAAGGCATCGCATGTGGAAAATATGCAATTCAAAAATCATTCATCACAGGGAAGTATCTTATGATTATTCTGCCATAAGGTTGGTGTCAAGTCAAAATGACAAGCGATCTCCTACACTGGATTCAAACCTCATGTTTTCATCATCTTGTTCTTCATAATAACCTTTTGAACCATGGATCTCACAACGCCATTGCTGCACACTGTGTTGTCACCGAACGCATCACCACGAACCTAGCGGTCTCAGGTCTCAAACTGTGCTGACTAGAGAGCTTCAAACCTAACAAAGCCTTGCATGCTGAGATCTGATGCTGGCTACAGCAGCGGATGGTCTTACAGCGGCATCGTTGGAGGAGCAGCTTTGGTGCTACGTGCCGGCGTGTAGGGGAGACATGAGTCGGGCGTGTACGATGTTGAAAACATTTCAACCCTCTGAAATGAAAGTTAAAATACATGTAAAGGCCTAGCAGAAATGATAACTAAACTGCACTGGTACTCTTTGGAGGTATCTCTTGCTGCCGTTGAAAACTTGTTTGAATTCACACGCCACCCCAAAAAAAACTTTCTCGAAAAGAAGAGTGGAAATTAACGAAAGGGCTAAAAGTGAACGGCATGGGTCTCAAGGCGGCTGCTGACGTCAGCACGTCCCTCGGAGTTTCACAGCGTATTCGTTGCACCCTGTGGTAAAGAGTCTTATCTCTACCTGTGTACCTCCCCGACGACTCCAGGGGACGCCTGGCAAGATTGGGAGGGGGGGATGAATCTAGCCCTTGCGACCTCGAAGTTTCTCGCCATCCCTCCGAGGCTCCCTTGCTTTTGCTGCCTGCTCTTGTTGTCAGCCTCGTCTCTTGCTGTAACAGTCGTCGCTCAGCTTATATCTTCTCAATCCCTCTGGATTGCTGCAATGTACCCAATAATCGCATGTTGTCGCTTCGTTTTATGTCTGAACCTCATTTGCTTGGCATATGCGATACTTTGATGAATCAACACCTCAAGATTTTATTCTGAATTTAACAAAGTATACGAGATCCACCCTTCACTGAGATGCGCCTTGATCAAGATTGCTTGTCGTCAACAGAGAATAGAGAAGGAAGGATCACCTCGAGATACCTCGAGCAGTGTACATGGTTCTGCACATGCATTTTATGTAGCAGGGTTGTTTTGATTTTGTATGTATGTTTATATTTCTTCAGCGATAAATGGTCTAGATCGCGAATTGTACATTGAAACAATAAAAAAGATCAACAAAGAAAAAATTCTAAAAACAAATCGCCACTCTCCAAATCCATTTCATATGACGATTAAAAATTCAACGAAGATCAGAATGGGTTGGAATCTATCAGAGCTCTGCGAAGGTGAGCTCAAGCCTCCGCAGGAAGGAAGTTTATTGAGCAGGCAGAGTGGGCAGCAAGAGAAGCTATGGTTTTCTCTTGCATCCACGTAGGCAGCAGGGCTCTAACGGCTACCGGCTCTGGAGTAAGATTCCTTTTGGGCGATACTGGTGTTATCTCTTACACTGGTACGATTGGCTGAACCTTGAGGAGGAGCAGGCAACGGGTATGATTGGACACACGAGGCATGTTCGCCTTCGGGTCAGGAGCCTGAGGACCCCTTGTGGTTCCCCTCCACTGTTGAAAAATAATCAAAAACTGCTGAGGAGCTCTTTCCTTTCCTTGCTGTGTGTACCATGAACCGATAATGTGTTCGTGTTTCTTGTCCAATGGACTTCATAGCTCTACTCTTGACCTTGATTTGTGTTTGATTCAGCGGAGATGCCTTGAGCAGTCTCTGTGAGAGTTTACAACCCGTAAAGCTTCGGGGTATGACTGGAATTTTCTACAATCTATTCTACCACCACATTTGTCTCGACACAATGAAAAGGATCAATGCTCGAAAAGAGACTGCAAACAAAAAGGGAAAATCTTTTCATGGGTCTTGTATATCAACGTCCTTGTCCTGAGAAAGAAAAAATGCAATTCTATTGGGGCACATCATCCATCCATCACGAAATTCTCTCGATCGACTCAGAGTCTCTTGCCCCTGACTCGATTCCTCCTGCTGCGCTGTAGACTCAGATTGTTCTTCCCCTGATTCCCCAATACATTTCCGTGAAGCTGCTCCTTCCCATGACAACGTCGTGCCTGTAGCTGCACCAACACTAGGGCGATGATCCCTTCCAGCCCCTTGGGGAACGCTCCTAAATGAACAGCTCGATCCAGATTCCTGTCGCCCTTCCACTTGGCTGCCTTGATCGTCCGATGTACGGAGCTCTGTGCCGCTGAGAGCCTCATCGCCATGGTTTGCATCTTCTTCTTCAGCATCTTCAGTCTGAGAATTTTTGCGTTTTCTCCGACCTTGTGTCTGTAGAATCAGCCTCCTACATGAGCAACTTTGAGACATGGCACCACCCGCATCCAAAGCATGCTTGCAGGATTCACAAAGTTTTCGCACAACACAATACTCATTTTTCTCCTCCTCCGTCCATAGCGTGTGCGTCGCATGCACCCACGTCCGCTTGTTCCAGATGTCCCTCACTGCCTTGGCTGTTATCCCGTACTGAGCTGCGAGCGCATTGCTTGATTGGGTCGGGGCCCACTTGTCCAAGGGGCCTGCCTCGGCCTTGTTGGTCTGAGAGAATCGGAAGATCTCTTGAGCGACGGGGATGGTGATAGATGCACGGCCAACCATGGAAGTGGTTTATAATTAGTTTCCCTTGGTAAGCCTTTTGAACCTTGCGATCGCGCTTAGCTTCTGCAAGACTTTTGTGTTGAGCTGAACTGTCTCTCTCATATCTGATTCAACCTTGATCGAAGAGTCTCGTCGAGCGATTAGCGATCTCTTTCCTGCCTTCCGGCTTCTTGTCTCTGTCGTGCGTCCGCTTTCGATTATGAGGCCTCTTGTCGTCACGAGGCCGATCTGGAGAATTACCAGGCGTCACGCGCCAGTCCGTGACCGGTGGTCTCCGTGTCACTCAAAACCTATAATGCTGACTGGCACGGAGACCAGCAAGAAGCTCGAACTTACAGCCGTACCGTGACAACCTTTTGGGGTCATGAAAATGCCATGTCACGACCGGGCAGAGGGGATCGGTCTAAACCGGCAAAAGTGTCTCAGTATGAAAGGAGTGGATGGAAAAGCGAGGTTGAAGATGTAAACAAGAAGAGGAGCTCTCAGCAACTGAATGAGCATAGATGTTACCGCAGGGAATGAGTTGAAACCTCGGCTGCAAGAGAGTGCTTGCAATGTAGGGTTTCCGAAGGATCGTGAGATAGCGGTTATAAGAGTTATGATTTCCCCACAAACTCTGGCTTGCAACAGGTTAACCTGTATGTATGGCTGGATTAGATCATCTAAGCTTCTTGCTACCGAGCACCGAGAAGGCAAAGACTACGCTCTGTGAAAGAAGCCCCTCGATATGTTTTCTTGATAATTGAGGGTGTAAGGTATCGCATGGCCTTGCAGCCAGGACAGGTAACCTTAGACAGTTTTGAACATGCCGATAACATTATGATTAAACCTGAATTGTCTGTAAACAAATGCGGAATTGATACCACAATTTTGAGGTGATGGTTTGAAATCAAGACGGACGCACATTCACCTCACCATGACTCTGATGGGGTCTTTGTTGGAGTCGTTCAGCACTAGGTCGATCGAGCTGATGGAAGAGACCGATGGCAAAAGTACAATTAAAAGAATTTCTGTAAGCAAAAACAACAGAGAGACAGCCTCAAACTCTACAAGAATCGTTAGTTCAAACTTGTTGACTCCATCCAGCATTTTCGTTTGAGTCCTTGGACCTGCAGTAAAAGAAGGCTTGAGCTCCTTTACACAGGCTACTATAATTTCTGTATTCAATCAGACCGGGAATGACATTGAACCATATTGAGTTGAACATGGAACCAAAGCTTTGTGAAAGTGATAATGAAACAACAACACAATAATATCAAAAACATTTTATTGCAAAACCAATACAAGAATTCACAATTTGCGATTCTGTTAACCCATTCAGGGAAATTTTTCAACTAAACAAGTTTTCGAAGGAGCATACATGTAGAGATCACACATTGGGCCCTGAAACATACTTTCGTGGATGCACACATTGTGAAGCTTGCATGAAATTCTCTTTGACTTCCTTGTCACCCAGCAGAAATTGTTGTCTTCACACAAAGAATGATGTTCTGAAATTCATAGCAAATCATTGTCATACACAGAGGCTTGAATAGTTGTGACAGTAAGTAAGACTATCGTCTCACGGGTTCATCACAAAAAGTCCTATACGGTCTGGACATACCATCCAGCCATCTCGGTACATCGCATCATTCGATTCCTGTTGTGATGTACTCATATGCTCCGGAGACTGATCACCGGAAGATGCTGACTGAAGGAACCCGGATGAATCAGTTTCAAGCGCCATATTGCACGGAAAATCTTCGTGAGGTATTTCTCCATGTATTGCATCCATAAAATTGTCCGAATCATCGCTCTCGAATAAAACCTGTGAACATGCCTCATGTGGTTCTTCAGGTGTCCCAGCTTCTCCAAAACTTCCACCCCGTTTCATCCTGTCTGAGCTTTCAAGTCGTCTGCATGCACAACTCTGTAACATTCTTCCCTTACCCGCCACTGCGAGTTTACACATATCACAGAGTTTCCTTCGTCTTGAATACTCATTCTTCTCCTCCTCCGTCCATAGCGTGTGCGTCGCATGCACCCACGTCCGCTTGTTCCAGATGTCCCTCACTGCCTTGGCTGTTATCCCGTACTGAGCTGCGAGCGCATTGCTTGATTGGGTCGGGGCCCACTTGTCCAAGGGGCCTGCCTCGGCCTTGTTGGTCTGAGAGAATCGGAATATCTCTTGAGCGACGGGGATGGTGATAGATGCACGGCCAACCATTTGTGCATGCAAGGCTTTACAGGTTGTTCAATGCAGTACTTCCTGGACTTTGGCTGTTCAATAGAACAATGTATTGTCACCGGTCACGGCTTTGATGTTTTGAATACAGAAGTCAGGAAGAAGTTCAGTGCTAGCACGAACCTCTTTCAACAGGGATGGCGGCGTCAAGCCTATTGTGAAAAGCTTGTCCTTGTTTGTTTATCAACAACGGGGTCCTGAAATTTGATCCTCCGCCTCCATCCGCAATTTACCTGCATCCCCTCAGTCTCCTTGTCGGATGCTATTCCCTCGTGCCGCCACCACCCTTTGTTTTTCCTATATTTCGCCCTGAAGGTGGGGTTCCTTGAAAAAAAAATTGATTGATGATTTAACGAAGATTCTCGAAAAGCACGGATACCACGTGACTTTCAGTCACGGATACAGCTGTTGATTGTAAAACACACCCCTTCGTTCTTGTGTCCCAGCGACTTCTTGAAGGGATGAGTACAACTTGATCTTTCTCGAGATTTGCCTGCAATTGGAGGGGTGTGGCTTAAAAGGTTGTCACGGCAGATCCACCTGGCTGCTGACTACCACCCTTGTGACCTTACAGGAGCCAGTGTGGAAACACACTGTTTCGTCAATCGCTCCGAGGGGCATAAAAACGAAAGGGAAAAAAAAGTAGACGCGTCCAAGTTCGAAGACAGCGAGCAACTGCCATTATTTCACTCTAGCCCTTGTTCGCTCCTGTCCCTTTCTGTCAACATTAACATGTTCGGGTAGAGCATGTTTACTTCTTGTTTGTTGTCTCCATCATGCGACCATGCATCACACCAGCTGATAGATGATCTTGTTATGTTCAACATTTTGACGAGTGAACAGAGTGAGAATGACACTGTGAACGTAAGACGTTCTCATTGAACGCTTCGATGTGAGGTAAAAAACAATACAACACCGCTACTATGACTACCCAGAGAATTTGAATAAGACATCAGATGCATTGGAGGTTTCCAAAGAGAAATTCAGGTGTAAGACACTTTCTGACAAATGAACTTGCATCGCTGTTATATTCAAAGGCCGATCTAGCAAGTTTAACAGGAAACTGTTGTATGCACAACACAGAGATCAAGAACACGACGAGCAGAGAAGGACGAGAGAAGACAGAGTCTCAGAGATAGAAGTCTCTAAGTTTACTTGAGGTAAACTACGCACCACGCTTGCTGCGAACGCAAGGGGAGGCAGGAGGAGGAGCGTCGCTGGTGACGCGGCGCTCTAAAAAAAGAGTATCCGGAAACGTATCCCTGACTCCGGATCCTCATGGATACAACAGAAACCAAGAGATGAGAACAAAACAATCACATTGTTGAGCATTCTCCTCCAGCATTGGGAGATCACCATAGCAAGTCCTCTTTCTGGAATGGCAAGCCGCGCAGTCCGACGCTTCTAACACGAATTGGTGTAGGAAACATCTTGGATTCCTTGGCTATCCCGACTGAACTTGTGTTTCTAGCAAACAAAAAGACTATGTCGATGATTTCTAACTGCGTATTTCTTAATCAATCTTACGTTGGGTTGAGCGCTTCGTGAAATTCGAAATCTCTATTTTTGATTCTTGCTCTTGTACACCGGGTAGCAGACCCGTTTATCGAGAGCATACGAATAAACCAAACTTCACTTCCAAAATACCCATTAGCTTAAATCAAATATTTGTGGGCATAGATGGCGTCTAGGGAGCACAAACAACCACACACACATTATACAGGTATAACACATTGAAAGAACAAAACGCGTGCACGCCGCATCTCGAGAGTGACCAGACCAGCTACATGCATCAGGAGCACTGTGCACACTGAAACTTGAAAACTGTTGTGTTAAGTATCTAGGTTGCGCACTGAAACTTGCAGGCTGAGGCCCATGTAAACTGGCAGTTCAACGGTCCACAAAGAGAGAACGAAAAATTCAAAATCTGCCTGAACGGATCGGACAAGCTTGACACGCGCCAGTGGCCAGCGGCTGCCGCGCCGGGGGTGAAAGATGATTGGAAAAGAGGCTTGGTGAAGCCTGAGAGAACTTCGGAAAGGGCTTGGATCCTGTTTCGGGAGACTTTGTATTGTTGTTGATACCAGGCAACATGTAATCCTCGGAATTCTGAGTCAAGGCTTCTTGGTGATGATCAGACTTTTTTGACTGTATAATAAACAGACGCTTGCTTACTTCATACTCGATCCATCTGAGATCCGACGATCATCATCTGCATTTATCTTTCTGGAGTCGTGAGAAACTTCTTCACAGAGTCAACGAGTCAATTGTTTGCTATTTTTCCAATGACGATGATTGCTATTCCATCCGGGTTGCAACTTGTATACAAAGGTTGAACATGCCGTGAAAGTTACTCCGACAAAGCCAAAGGCTTGACCCTGACGTGACTGTCCGAGCCGCACAGGCCTAACCATTGAACGGCGACTGTCAGTGTAGTACCCGGGCCGGGACAAGTTGTGACTCAGTGTGGCGGCCCCGGAAACAAACTTTTAGTTAAAATACGGGAGTAGGAGCAGGAGCAGGAGCAAGAGCCAAAGTTAAGTTTCAGGGAGCAGGAGCAGGAGCAGGAGCAGGAGCAGGAGCAGGAGCAGGAGCAGGAGCAGGAGCAGGAGCCATGCAGGAGCAGGAGCAGGAGCAGGAGCAGGAGCAGGAGCAGGAGCAGGAGCAGGAGCAGGAGCAGGAGCAGGATGAATACGCCCTGATATGAGGGTTTCAGCAGGAGGAGGAGTGGAAAGCGCATTATCAGTTTGTGTTTTATCATTAGGGGGCACGTTGGAAGGGTTTGTAAAGGTGGATAGAGGCAAAAGTTGTAGATATGACTACATTGTAAATATGAGTTAGTACGGACTTGCATCCATTTCAATATTGAGATTCTGACAACGAAGCAGACGGATGGGCGATGAATCTTGGTTCAGAGCTCGCGAAGAAATCCTTCGGCAGAAGAACTTGCGCGATATCTCACTTTTTTCGGTAACTTGCCCAGCTCAAGACCATAGTGGCAAATCGGTTTTTATACCATGCCAAGCTTTAGCACCAGCATTAGAAACATCCTTTCGGTCGTCCAAAACAGCAGAAGGATATTATCGCGGCAACGAAACGGCAGAGCGCTGGATGCCACTGGAAGATGCTTGCTTAAATATAGAACCCTGGCCAAGAGTTGAAGGTTATGATTATGATACCTGCCGGCTTGGGCAATCGTATCAAACAAGTATTTTACCCCAACCTTCCTGGCACGGAACTGGAAACAACGAAGCTTTCCACGGATTTCCTCCCACTGCACATGATGGAGTCAGCACGGTCAACTCACTATCGCAGGATCTTTCTGATGATCAGTCTGGGATCTATGATCTTTCGGAATCAGATAAGAGCTATCGCTCGGTTCCCATGTCAACAGTTGACGAATTGGAGAGCTCCAGTCATTCTGATTTGAGCGATTTGATGCTCGGAGATTCTGGCAACACTGAAACCATCGTGGATCAGATTAACAAAGATGGTGAGGCTCATAACGATGATCAGGACCAGGCTCTCCCCTCGTTTCTTTCTCCTGAGAACAATTCCTTGCGCATAGTGTTCCGTGTCGACAAACAAGCCAAGCCGTGCTCGTTTTGTAAACAGAGAAAGTTGAAGTGCAGTCGGGTTAGACCGTGCGGGAGCTGCTCGACGAGGAAGAGGGGGGAACTTTGCGATGCGTCAATAAGTCTGATCGAAAAAGCTGATATGGCAAGCATCGTTGAACGACCTATTCAGTTTCGCAGAATTCTCGAATTTGCTGACAGCAACGGCTTTGCCACGACAATGTTGGCAGCCAAGAGTATTGGTGTGAACCACATGCTTGTTCGGAGGCTCTGGGAGAATGGGCTTGACACGAATCACATCATGAGTATGCTGGTCAGAATGCCTCCCAACGTGAAGCAAGCTATCAACAATGGATGCGATATGATGAGCAACGCATACCTGAAGCTGCTTGCTAAGACGAAGGGAAAGATTGCTGCTCCATGCCCACAATCGACCATGCATGGCCGAAGTTCCCTCATCTTCGAGGACGCGGAGGAGGAGGTCTTGCACGTTCAGCAGTTGATAGGGCACGGCTGCTGGCTAATGGTAAGCTTTGACCCTGAAACCGGGCAAAGGACCCGGTGCTCCGTGGGGCCTGACTATTCAGATTCCATGTTGGGGATACACAGCGAGGAATTCATGTCCAGATTCGCACTCAACGATCTCTGCATCCCCATGACGGAGATTGACGCCTTCTGTATAGTGATTCACAACATGTTGACCGCTTTGGAGGAGACCAACTGCATCTACATCCGATGTGACCGAAAGGTAGGGGCAACGCACACCCCCTTCATCAGAAAGCATTCGATGATCCGAGAGGACGACCGGTGGGGGAGGAACATCCGCCTTATCTTCTCCTACGAGGTTGAGACCCCACAGTCCTTCGACTTCATGCTCGAGCATCTGCCCGAGAAGGTGCGGCCTTTTTCCAGCTTCCTGGGGGACTCGAGGAAGTTTGCTGAGATTGAGGAACGTCACAAAAGCGACATGCAGTTCCGTGGGAAGATCGTCCACTGGAACAAGTCGAGCAAAAATAGAAAGCGGCTGCAGGAGTTTGGGGAGCACATCAGATCACTGTTCGAGAAGGCAACAAGCAAGATCAACAAAGTACACGACAGCATTCATGAAAAGATTTGACACTTTACGGTCAACTCAGCCTCAGCACTGGCTGAGTGTTCAATCACTGTCACCCGAGTCACGAGGATCGAACTTGAAGCAGTCTCACTCACCCGAAACTTGATTGAAAGCTCACCCGTTTCCCGGGCCGCCGGGCCCGTGACACCCGGTGACCGCTGAGCCGGGCCGGGCCGGACTCTCCGGGATGCCGCAGATTCCGGCGGGTCCGGCCCCGGTGACTGTGACTGTGCCGGTGTGATGAGGCGGCGGCCGGGCCGGCTAGGCTTGGCCCGCCGGGCCGGCTGAGAGGGCCCGGCCGCCGCGAGGAGCCTCCGGGGGAGTCCTGGTCACGCCACCGTGTGTCGGTGACCAGCAAAGCGGCCGGTCACCCATCTGAGTGACTGATGATAAACGGGGCCGGGGTAGGTTGAATAAAAAGTTGATGCGTCAGTTGCCGTCACTCGGAGTCAGTCACGGTGACAGCCACCGAGGCTCGCCGCCATTGAACAGAGTCCGGTTGCCCGGCAGTGCGGCCCGGGCGACCTGGGACCGTGACTCGGAACTTCGGAAGCCGAGCGACGGTGCCGGGCCCGCCCCCCTGCAAGGCTGGCCGAGCCGCTGCCCCGGCCCAGTGCAGTCACCCGGCCGCCGGCCGGGCCGGGCACTGACAGTGCCGCGACTCCGGCCGCGACTGCGGCACTGGCGGCACTCCGGGAGAGATGTCAGAGGCGGGCTCGGACCTGAGCCCGAAATATCACCACTGGCTGAATGGGGGAGTGGAAGGGAGGGAGGAGGGAGGAGATGAAAGAGCAGAAGCAAGCAAGAGATGATTTAAGTTCCATCAGAGGAGAAGAGATCTCTACTGAAAAGATGGAATGGATTGAAAAATGTGAGATCGGCAGGCAACATCCGATTTTTCTTTGATTCGGGCAAGTTGCCGACGTCAAATGGAGGCGGAATAGAGCTCGAGAGAGATTATAGGGATCTTGATGCATCTCGAGACAGACAAAGAAATAATCATGTGTTACAACATCGCTTATCTTTCTGACCTTTCTCTTTTGACAAGCATTTCCAGGTGGTTGCGTGATAGTATGTTCTCCTTGATTACACAGCTGCATCAACTCCCGCAGTTGTTGGGGTATGAGACCATTACCCAAGGCAGGGCCGAACTTACACTGCTCTACAGAATGGGGCCTCCTGTCATGAAGGATTGGGATGACTTGGAAGAGCCGGGAACCGGAGCAGGGTAACGTTGCCCTCTGCACATCACGGTCTCGTCTGATGTCGGGTATGCGCAGGAACTGGTACTATCCTGTACTGGACAGCGAGGGGTCGACAGTCTGCTATGAGTACATGAGTATCAAGCTGCAGAATCCTGAGATGCAGCAGTGGGGCTGTCGGGGAGAGTTTCCTGGAAGCGAGTTCCGCAGAGTCAGCCCCACACCATCAGGTGAGAAGGGAGGAGGAGGGCGAACGTGGAGGAGGAGGAGGGTAGAGGGGAGGGTGGGAAAATTGAGAGGGCACAACAAGGAACGATTGAAAGGAAGGGGGGCATCGTGGTGCACGGAAGATTGGTACAGCTGTAGAGGAGGAGTGGCGATTGAGCCAAAGGGGAGCGGAGAGCGGAGGAGAAGAGTGTGTGGTAGGTTGAATTTGAAAGGGGGTGGTGCGATCTTTGCTAGTTCGGATCGGTTCCTGAGAAGACCTGTCTTTGCTTGACTAGTCTGCAGGACGATCAGTCTGCGGGTCGAGAACCTGGGACTCGTCAACCCTTCAGCATGGATGTCAGGAGACGGTGTACTGGATGCCTTCGGCACATCCTCGGAGCATGTGAGGTCCTGGTTTTGCTCATAGAGGGGAGATGCCGAAGTTTTTGTGTGATGGTAGTAATCTTTCTGCTGTGTAAAGTAAACGATATTTCGCCGCTTCTTGTGAAGGAGCCGGATAGTTTTCTTGGTTGAGGGAAGTTGATGTTCTATCTCATCTGAGTTGCTCGCAGTCCAGCCGTCGATAGTTGGTCACATGACTTGCAAGGTGCACAAGAGATTAGTGAGGCTGAAGATTCAGCTGCATTCGATGAGAATGCTCGAGGGAGATGAAGTAGGATAGCAAGAGGTCAAAGACGTCGCTCGTGTTTGCGTGCTGCACGTTACATATCCAGCAGCAATCGAGCAGGGGAGGGTGACGGGGTCGACGAGAGTGAGGGAGGAGCGAAAGTTCAGAAGTCGGCAGGCAGACACGCGTAAGGTGACGAGAGCAGTTGCTTCATCAGACAAACGAAGGTCTCTGACCGATGAGGATCCCTGTATCAGCTGGACGAACAAGTCAGACGCCTGGGGTATTGGAGGGGACGTCCAACTTTCTTACCCGCTGCCACACACAGAACGCTCTTGTCTCGCTGGGACTTGTCGCAGATCACGGCTCCTACGTCGTTGACAGCCTGCGAATAACCTGCGGCACTGACATCAGCCCATGGCACTCATGAGGGGGGAAACAGACGATGGAAGGCGAGGGGGACGATGATCGAGCTGGAAGACAGCGAGAAGGACAAGACTGTTCCGTCCTGCCAGAGCAACCAAGATATCAGTAAGGAGTCCTTGCTGGTTGACAGAGCACATACAATCGAGCTGCTGACGAAGGTTCGAGCATCGTCGCCCATCACTTCACTTATGGCGCTCACACAGCCCTGGCTCACGAGTCTCAACGGGTCTGCCTCGGAACAAGACAAACTTCAAGACCTTGTGAAAACCGTCCTTGAAGTCTTCCGATGCATGGGCAGAGACAAACGACTTCTCGTTCCTGCTCCACATGTTCAACAAAAACATCACATTCTTCAATCCTGTCTCTCGCGCCTTGCAGTATCCTGTCCTGTCTTGTCCTGCCTTCTCCTACCTCTATCGCTACATCATGCGCGAAGCATCACCTGATGTCATACACGAGTATCGGGCCCTCCTCACACCCTGCGATTACGTAGCTCCCGAAGGGTTGGATGGCCACAAGGCTGTCAAGTTGAGGTAAGTCGGCAGCACTTCTACTCCTCACCTCCTTCACTTGTGTCGCTGCGCGTTGTCGAACGTCTTGGGCTTCAAGTCTTTCGAGTTCGAGCTCCACATCTTCAACCCTCCAGCAGAACCTGAGCAGAAGGCCTCAACACGGCAGAGGAGGGAGGTGGAGAGGTCACCGGCAGTGAAGAAGAAGTCTCCTTGGCTGTCAAACTTGAGATCGTTGATGGACACCCAATCAGCATTTTCAACCTGCGTTCAGGTGAGGTTAAGTGAAGAGTCTCGTCCTCCCTCTTCTTATGAGCACCACAGCCATCATCTCCTTGGCCGAAAATCTCCACCTCCACCGCAATCTCAATCATCGTGGCCATCATCATCGCCGTCATCGTCGTCATCGTCGTCATCATCATCGCCACCACCACCACCACCATCATCATATCACCACCACCATCAGTCAAACTATCTCTCCTTCCCATCGCTTCCAAATGCTTCTCCTCACCCTCATCGTTGCTTCTTCCAGTCCTCCGGAGCTATTTCTCTGCACCTCAAAAATATTTCCATCCTCTCCCGCAGACAAAACTCTCATGCCGCGCGATCTGTGACCAGATATCAGCACCTCTCATCCTATTGGTCCAACCACACCCTCCCCTTGCGTTCTTCCTCCTCTCCCCTCCCCTTCCTGTCCCCTCTTTTCCCTTTCCCGTCGCTTCCTCTTGCCATCCATCCTCCTCTTCCCCTTCTTCCAACAGACGCACTTGGGATCCAACGAGATCGCACTGCAGCTGCACGAGTGGAGCGGCGCTCCTGCTCCTTCCTTCGCGTATGCCTCCTCGCCATGAGAGACCTGTTGGTATCGGTCAAGGAAGGCAGGGAGCGAGGAAACAAGCAGCAGGAAGTGCTGGAAGGTCGAGAAGCATCAGGGGATGCAACAGGCAACATTGAAAGAGAAAAGGAGGATTACCCCCCAGAGCTCCAAACTCTCGTCCTCTCCTGAATCCATTCGCGCCTCGCTGAGTTGAGCATGCAGGGAGTAGACGCTTCCCTTCCTCGTCCCAACCCACAGAGGAACGCCAGTCTCGTAGCTGACATGCGGTATGCTCTCGATGCAGCTCACACTAGCGTTCAGACTGTAGTCTTCCTGAGAGTATCGCGCTGTGTCAATGCAGAAGAAGAAAGACAAGGGGGAGGTGGAGGAAGAATCTGGGAAAGAAGGACACAGAAAAATGGGGCAGCAATAGAAAGAGTGAAGGTGAGCGAAAGGAAGAGGGAAGGGGAAGGGGAAAGGAAAGACAGGGAGGAGAAAAGAGGAGAGAAGATCTACTTACCTGCTTCATCAACAGGTTCGCATGCCGAGTTTCTCCGAGCAGACCAGCATTCCAAACCTTAGGGAGGGAAACTATCAGGGAGTTTGATGTCATCAGGTAAAGTAGGAAGCATCAACAGTATGTGGGTATAGAATGAAGCGAATAGACATCAGGCGGGACTCGTGGTGTTGACAGTCTGTGTTCTCTGTCAAGAAGGCTTTTCGTCACTTACACGAATCTTGTTGATGGGCTCGTCGTGCGTCCCGGATATGACAATGTTGCCCCAGCTTCCATCCTGTCTGGCAGCTGAAAATCGACAGTGTCAGAGGGCAACGACACAAGTGCTTCTGTCCTGCACACCTCCAGAGAGAGTTGATATCTTCACGGCTGCATTGGACGAACAAACCATGTCAGAAGCATTTCTCCAACAACTACAACTCTACACTCCTTGCAGTTTGAAATGATGGAGTCATTGTGTTTCCATAGTCCATAAAATATTTCAAGAGAGAACGATAAAGTTCTTTGTTGTCGATTTGTGCCGGACTTTATCCTATCCTACAGGATCCCAAGGCTTCCGAAGTTCGATGGGAATCGGATTTCACAATCGATGTCTCATAACAAGACCAAAGATAAGGTGGCGTAGCTCATATCTGATCTACATTCCATTCATTCCTGAGTAAATATGTCTCCGTCGCGATCCTTGCCCTACCACTTCCTCCTCACTTCCCACTGCTCTCAACAAAGCAGCACTCAGTCCTTATATCTCCTCTCCTCATGCCTGTTGGCGTGAACGAGACTTCAACACTCACTTGCTACACTCTCAAGAAAACTCGCATCTTCAGCCTCCTCCACCATCTCACCTGATGTTCGCACTCCCGCATGGTTGCCAAACGAGAAGTCGGCGAGCGGTGGAGGCGGCATGGCAGGACGGGATGAGAGGGGATGAGGGTACTCCTTTGGCAACATAGAGCTCCCCTCAGAGTTTTAAGAACCCTGGGGTCTGCAGAGGGGTGGGGTCAGTTACGCGTGTGGATGGTACAAAAGGATACGTTCAGGGTGGGGTAAAAGCAGGTCAAAAAGGGGGGTCATCGTTTTTCGAGGAGTTGGTGATTCTGGTAGTCAAAGGGGTGGGGTAGGAATGGCCCGGGCGGGCCTTCTATTGGCCACTCAAGAGGATGGATTGGGAAGGGCAACGGGGGCGGGAAGATAATATTGCCTAAAGGTGTGATATTTCTTAATTGACATAATAGGAAAAAATCCATATGATCTGACCTTTGTCTGACGTTACTCCTTTGTATTATTGCGCCGGGTACCCATCCTATACCCCAGAACCTTCTTGCATTCACCTCTAAGATTAGTAGAAGACCTAAGAAAAAGGCCAGCTTCACCCCCTCCCTCAAAATTAAAGGGGCACAGCCTCCGTCTACCCAGTCCTCTCTCGGCAGAAGCGTGACCATGGCCCGGAAGGAAGAAGCCCCTGCGGCCCGGGCGGGAGGAGCCCCCGGCATGGAGGCGGAGGGGCTAGCAGATCCCGCCATGGCAGAGCCAGCCGAAGATGCAGACGTCGTCCAAGACCCCAAGGCCTCACCCAGCGCAGAGACTAGCGCCAAGGAGCTGCCAGAGGGCGAGGGCAAGCCCAAGGCAAATGGCAGCGAGGCGACCGGCAGCTCCAAAGCCTCCAAGGATGGCGCGAATGACACCAAGAAGGAGGAGAGCTGTGCTACGGTGAGTTTGTCTCTTGTCTGAGATCCCTTGTCTCTCTTTGTCCGGCACGGGCCTGCCCTGACTCTGGCTGTATGCGAAGGACGAAACGAAGAAGAATGAGGAGGGAAGCAGCAGCAACCAGGCGCAGAGCGGAGGGACGAGCAAGAGCGTGCCTGAAGCCCAGCTGGACGATCAGCCTCGTGACGTGACATGCAAGTGCGGCAATACGGGCCTTTACCTCAAAAGGAAGTACCATGACCTCCCGGCGATCGAGATCCTCGAATGCAAGGCCTGTCAGGAGACGGTCGCCGTCTGCGGAGCATGCGGGGCGAAGATGAGCTCCGAGGGGGGGCATCTGCGCAGGCATGTTCGCAAGCACATCAAGGAGTCCGAGGAGTACCGTGACCAGTCAGGAGATGCCAAGGAGAACATGGCGAGCCGACTTCGTGGGCACAAGGGAGCCAACGGAGACTCCCCAGCCCCGGCCAAGAAGCAGAAGGTGGAGGGGAAGGAGCAAGAGAGCACAGGAGAGGGCACCCCGACCGCGTCGAAACCCTCCAGGAAGTCAACCTCCAGTACCCCTGGCAAGCCGAGGATCCGTGCTTGCTTCGACTGCTCCAAGGTGATGGCGATGGGTGGGAGGAAGGTGAGGAGGTTGATGTGTGCGCAGATGAAGCTCAGGTGCGATGGAGAGCGCCCTTGCTCCTCGTGCATCAAGGTGCGAAGATGCTTCAACTGCAGTTTGACTTGTGTGCTCACCTGGGAAGCAGAGTGGGAAGGAATGTAAGGAGAAGCCCCCCAAGACGCCTGATGCCAACGCCAAGGTTGTCAGCAAGGTGCGGGGACTTGCTCTTCTGGTCTCCCTCGCTTGCTGATCTTCTACGGCAGTCCCCAGCCACTCCTGCCCCTCCGTCGGAGACCAAGATGCACAGATCGAAGGCACTGCACGACAACGACGACTGGTGCAGAGTCTGCAAGCTCGGAGGTCTGTATGCTCGTGCCTGCCTCCCCTTCATGTGCGCGAGCTCACAATGAGGCAGGCGACCTGCTGCTGTGCGATGGAGCGAACTGCAGATGGTCCTTTCATTTAGGTTCTGCCCTTCTGTTGCTGGAAGCTACGGGTGACGCGATTTTCAGACTGCCTCTATCCTCCTCTCAGCAAGCCCCCTTCCGGTGAGGTTTCAGCACCGCTGGTCTCCAATCTGACGGCCCTGCAGGAGAATTCCTCTGCCTCAACTGCCAGGACAAGAGGCTCAATGACAGCAGGCCGCCAGTCAAGGTCGCCCGCACCCTGAGCCCTTATCATGTGCGACGCTGAACATCTGCCAGGTCGTCAAGCCGAAAGCTCCGAAGGAGGTGCTTGCATGCCGCAGGCTGTCGGGAGACGTTTGTTGATCTCGAAATTCCTCAGGCTCAGACCTCGGGCGCTGACTCGCCCGTCCCACCTGTACCGCCAGCTATTCCCCAGTCGGACTCTCCCAACGATGTGAGAGTAGCTGGTGCGGGCATGGCAAGCAGGCTGACGGGTCTAGCAGATGATAGACCCGTCCAACATCGCTCTCAACCACGGGATCTTGAAGGACGATGCCACTGTCTGGTGTACGATCTGCAACAGGTGAGATGCAGTGAAGGCGCAACTGAGATGTCAACCGGGTTGCGCAGAGAGTTTCGTTCTGCCTGGGCATTTTCCCAGCACGTCCGCATATCGAGGAGGTCCCTACTTGCACTTATCATGTTCCAGTCCCAACGATGTTGCAAACAGGCACGGTGGTGGGCGAGCAAAACGTGGAGAAGGGAAGAAATCCAAGAAGAAGTATGTCTTGAATTGTTTGAATCTTTCCTCTGAGTTTGATGTCTCCCTCTCTCTTCCCCTCCCTGCTTGTCTCTTTTCCACCTCCTTTCTCGCTGTGCTTTCAGGCTGCTGCAACAGTCTGGATCAGGAAAGGATGTAAGCTGTCCTTGTTTCCCACGTTCCCCGCAGACCTGACGCCTGTCCAGGCCGACCAACTTGACGACGGTGAAGAAGACACCGAAGAAGAGCTGGAGGACAGCATCCTGAACGAGAGCACGAGTGCTGATCCGCCTGAGAAGGAGACTGGCGATGGCAAAGACACGGACGTCAAGGTAACCTGCTCCTGCTTCACCTCACCTACTCACAGCGACTCCCTTTACTAGATGAAAGATGCTGGGGAAGTCGTTGCTGAGATCAATCCTCCTCCTCCTCCAGAGTGATTGGACAGATTTCTTCTTCCCTTCCCCCCCTCCCATCCTCCCCTGCGTGCACTTACTGCTTTCCGAGTGCATGCCATCATTCAAATTGATTTTTGAACTGAGCTCCCGCCGGTCGTGAGCCGCGTAAGACTTAAGTGACTGAACATTGAACCCCAGCAATAAACTGGGTTCTCAGACCCTCTCTCCTCCCTGATTGCCTTCAGCTCGGGGCAGCGACCAACGTCCCCACAAGACTCTCAGTCCGATCAAAGTGACTGCCTAACTTTGAGTACTAAACTGAAAGGAGATCACCTATCATAGTATCATCACGTCACTAGTAGTGCCACTCAGCCACGGTCGGACTGGCACTGACCGTCCGGGGGCCTGAAGCCTTTCCGAGCCCGCCGGGCATTTCAGTGACTGCTGGGCGGGCTCGATTGGAGGATCGTCGGGGAGACATGGAGTGGTGGGCGACGAGGGGAGGAGGAAGAGGAGCGCAGGGAACGGCATTCACAGGTGAAGCATGTGAACTTATGTGTCGATGCGTCGCTTTGTTTGTCTTGGATATGATAAGAATGTTGGGTCAAGGCAGAAGAGTTTGGTTTCCTCGAAAACGTCTGATCACTTGATGAGACGGAAGATCTTTGAACAAGCAGTTTGTATTGCATCTTGATTTGATCAAGACAGTGTCTTAGAGAGGTCTCAAGTTAGTTCAAAAGTGTCATGAGTCTGATAGAAGTTGAAGGTTGCAGCTGACGAGACCATGTTACTAGGGGTAAGACTGAGATGCGACCGGAGGCTGATCCCGTCGTGGTGTGGATCCCAAAGGATAAGGCGGTACAGGACCATGGAGCACAGGATGAGTCTCAATCACCTGCCGCCTGTCGCAGAGATAGAATGGAATTCGCTGTCTTGTTTTCCCTCCGCTACAGAGCAGGGGGCGATGACAGCTTGCCTGAATGGCGACGTGGAGTATGCGGTACCTGAGCTTGTGCTGGGCGAGGAGGTCAGAAACTCATTTGCTCTTTCTCTGCAGATTCTGTTCGTCTCTGGTCTTGCTGGGATACTTCTTGCTCCGAGCTTGCTCTCCGTGATGGAGAAGATCTCGAACTTTGTGATAGACAACGACGAGCTTGACTCGGTTTCTGTTTCCTCCATCACTCGCGTTGACCAGTTGAGAGTGAAGGAGCTAGAAGCTGGAGGGGTTGAGGGCATTGGAAGGTCGAAACCTGGAGACGTCAATGAACATGAACATGCATGTCACCATGACACGATGAAAGTACTCTCGGAGTGGGGAGTGATAAGGAACAGCAAAGCAGTCAACCCTTACGACAGTGTCCTCCCCACTGAAAACCGTCTGCTCCTGCTGCTTCGTTGCAAGTCCCGTTGGACTCATGGGTTTGGACCGAGTGTCGCATCATGCTGGGACGATGACGGCGAGTCTTCCGGCATGACTTTGCCAGAGTTCGAGCTGAGGATGATCGTCGAGTCCTTTGGCAGCGACGGAGCTCGGGTGAAACTGGTGGGGATGAACGACAGAAGGGGAGTGGTGCTCTCCTTGTCCATGAGAGAGCAGCAGCGGGACGGATGGGACAGTCTGCTGAATGCACACCTGACATCGGCCCGCGAGAACGAGCTTGGCCTGCTCTGTCAGGCTGTGAGAAGGTGAGGACTTCTGCAGTCATGTGATTCGTTTAGCTGCGTGAAAACAGGTCGGTGCTCTCGCACTCTCTCATGTACAATATAGCTGGTGGAAGTGACATCATGCAAGGTTTGCTAGCAATGTGACGATCCAGGATCTGACGATATGATTCCTTCCAGTCTTGTCGTTGTCCCTTAGTGAAGAGGGATTCACAAACATCGTGAAGGACCGACCATGGTAGCAAATTTTCCGTAGCAAAGAAGCAACTGACAATTTCCCAATCCTTCTCGTCCTTCTTCACCTTGGTCCTCGACTTCGCTTCTACCGTCTCTTCCATCTTCTCCTTCTCAATTCCCCCCATGATCGGCCGTTCGTTTTTCTCCCGTCCATACTCTCCCACATTCATACATGTCATTTCCCTTTCTCTTGTTTGCATTCCTCCTCCTTCTTGTCTTCCTCTTCCTCTTCTTCGTCCCTCTCCCTCCCTCCTCCTGCTCTGTCCTCCTGCAACGACAGGAGGTTGCGGGTAATGAGTCTGCAAGAGTCCCAAGTGAGTTTCTTTGCCTCGGGCAACGTTCCTGACTGTTCCTAGGTGAGCAAGGAAAGAGTGGATACGAGAATTCGAGAGCTTCAGGCGAGGAGGATAGGGATTGGAAGAGGAAGAGGAAGAGGGAGGGGGAGGGGAGGGGAGCGGGGAGGAATTTCTCTGACCATGTTTCTAGCCGTTCTTGCGGAAGCTCAATGGGATCAGAAATGACAAGAGAGCTGAGGTGAGATGTATTGAAAGAGAGGCCGTTACTGATCTGGTGGCCACCAGACTTGTCTCTGTCTTGTCGAGGATGCTTTTGATGAACATCCTTCTCCTACCATGCTTGCTCTTGTCTTGCAGGTGATGAAACAAAACGAAGCAGAAGGAAGGGAGGAAGGAAGGAGGAAGGAGGAAGGGAGGCAGGCAGGCAGGGAAGGGGTGAGAGAGGGAGCGAGGACAGATGGCCCTATTACGAATGATTCTTTCATGGAAACCAGAGGGGTTCTGCTGTGGGCGATGAAGACCTTTACAACATTGCCGGGTCAAGGAGGAGGCCACGAGCTGTGAGAGTGAGAAACGTCGGCGGCAGCTGCTGACTGGGGTGAGCAGGGGATACTGAGAACTTTCTCCAACAACGAGAGAAAGTTCAAGACGGCAACTGCCATGGAGCCGGAGGTCGCGAGTGACGATGCGAGGGTGCGGGCATGACCTGCTATGAAAGATCTCCCTGCTCATGGCCAACGTGGCGAAAATCAGAGAAGATGCCATCGTCCTCGACCCTTTCTGCGGATCCTGTGATGACCCCCGATGACCCCCGATGGAGAGGGAAGCTGACCTGCTGCCGTCAGGCTCGCTGCTGCTTGCTGCTGGTATCATCCTCCGAGGGAGGGTGAGGTGGCTAGTTTCTAGTGCTTTCCAGCTGATGGTTGCAACCTTAGTGCCAGCTCTACGGTTACGATGCGGATGGAGAGATCATGGGGATGTTGGAGAAGATCAGCTCTGACTTTGTGAGGCAGAGACGGCAAGGCGATGTAGCTGATGGACTTGTATCAGGCCCATCACAGCATAGCGCCTCCGACGATAAGAAGGGCTGGCATCGAAACCCTCGGGCAGGACTCAGACTTCCGGAGATTGAAGTTCAATGCAATCATCACTGACCCTCCCTATGACATGAATGCTCAAATTCTTGAGAGTGAGGACAAGAGGAGCAGGAAAAAGAAGTGGAGGGAAGTGGAAGGGCAAGCAGACAGTGGTCAGCGAGTCCCGATGCTCATCAGATGTCTCTTGGACATCGCGCACCAACGGTTGACGAGGTTAGAGATGCAGTGATCCTGCCAGAGCTGATGAAACGTGATCAGGCAGGGTACACTTGTTTTCTTCCTGCCGACAAGAGGTGCAGGGGTTGAGTGGACGATAGATGGTGATTTTCGATCTCAATCTCACTCGCTGACGTGCTGCGAATCTAGACGATCATCCTCTTCCTGGCCTTCCTTGCGGCACCTGGGTTCCCTTGCGACCCCCAAGCTTCCTGTCACTGACATGCAAGTGCCCGCAGGATGAAGGGACGTGGCGCTATAAAAGTCTTCGAGTCGTTGCTTGCTTCCCGCAGACGTTTTCAGACACATTCAAGAGGTTGTTTCCTGTGAGGAGAACCTGTCATGATCGCAATGACTTTGTTTTGGAAGATGGCTCATAGTCATGGAGCGAGATTGAGATATCCCTCCGCTCGCTATCCCACCAGTGTGTCAATGTCGTTAATGAAACAGTGTATCATTCCCAACCACCACGCCTGGGGTGTGCTGTGGAACAAATGTCGAACCTCCCGAGCTCCATGGAGTCAAAGATACCCTCACTTCCGTGAAGATGCTCCCCACTCCTTTGCTGCTACGACTCGTAGTAGTATGTAGGTAGCAACCAAGGGACAGATGAAGGAGGAAGAACAAGGGGAGAGGGGAGGGTTTACTCCATGCTCCTCGATGCATTTGAGTGGGCGCTCAGCCACTGGCTCCTTGGCTTCAGATGTTCTCTCCTAACCTCCCTGTACAAGATCCCTGGCTCTCCCTTCCTGGAGATCCCGAGCCTCACCGTCGATCCTGATCCCACCATGACACACGATAACGTCGAGCAAGCATTACCTTCTTCTCCCAGCAGAGCGCGAGCCAGCAGGCTCGGGATGTCACCGGAGAAGCTCATCTTACCGGACTGGGGCTACATGCTTCAAGGTTCGCAGCAGCAGGGACAAGATTACATTGTTCATGAGCTCGCGCAGGTCGAGGTCGTCGACGAAGAGGATCGAGTCTCCTATCTGCACCTTACCGTCTCTCTCCGCTGGCCCGTCCTTTGCCAGGCAGATGACTACCGCTCCCTGACAACCCTCGCGTCAGCCTCTCCCTCTCCTGACTGCGCTCGAGAGCGTGTTGAAGGGATACCCGTCCTTCAGCCAGCATCTGCGAGTCGAGCCCCATCCCGATTCCGCACGGCGAGGAGAGAGGCCTTGACTCGTGCAGAGGACCTCTCTTCTTGTGTCTCGTCTCGCAGCAGCTCAGGTTGAGCAAGGAGTCGCTGCTCTCAGGCGCATCATGGCTCTCGGCGGCACCCATTGGATACAACCTGCAAAAAAGCAGAAGCTAGTCATCTGCTGCTCCCATTGAAGCCCTTGCTCCTATGGGGAGGAAAGGAACCTTGCATGGAAAACTTTTGAAAGCACAAAATCTCCCTCCCTCCCTCCCCTCCTCCGTCTTTGTCATAGCATCATTCCTTCTACTGTGTCGTGTCTCTTAACTACCTGCTACCACTATTCCCTTGCAGTTTCGAGGCTCTGCCTGGCTTGCTCTTCCTCTCTTTCTGCAGGGCTCATACTCTCTCGTTCATCCGAAGTTAGCATGATGCCATGAAGCGCGGGGGAGCCTGCTATGCTGAGCGCGGCTTCAGTTTGAGTAAGGACTGTATCAGCGCCTGATTGCGATGGCACTACCTTGGCGGTGACTACCGGCGGTGCGGCCCCGTCTGCCCGCGCCCCCCGGGCCCCCCCGGGCCCCCCCGGGCGCCGCACGGGCTGTGACGGGAGTCACTGAGTCACTGAGAGTCCGATGATCGGATCACCGGGTCTGGGAGTCCGAGCCGCCTGTACCGCCCGGCATTGCCCGGTGCCGCCAGAGAGAAAGCACCGCCCATTCTGGGGTCAAACCTCCGACTCGCACGTGCCTCACGTTTCTCGTGTGTTTTGTTGAATTTTTTAATTTTTTGTGATTTTCAGAGAGAGTTCTTGGTTCGGATTCACATGTTAGTGTGAAATGAACTGAGCAAAAAAAATATTTTCTTATCATTATATTCGGTCAACAGAAAACTGATTCATACATCTCGGAGTGTAATTAATAAATAACATTTCTTCATGACACATCGCGCATGTGTCCATCTGCTTAACTCTTATCAAGTTTTCTACATACTCAACATCAATGAAATCTTGCATGATCTTGTCAATGCATTACTCACATAATTTCATACAAGATGAAAGTATCTCAACGCTCTATATATCGGATGTTTATTCGAATAGCAGAGTCAAGTTTAAACATTTCTCACTACAGAGCCATCTAGCCAACACATCGCAGTCTTGACAACCCTCAAGTTTTTCATTTCCTCAGAGCTCACTAACCTGGCTGAAATCAAATATAAGAATCACCAGTTATCTGATGCTGAGTCTTGTGTAAAGGATTGACACTGTAAATGTTGAATGGCTGCTTTCAGTCATGGTGATCCAGGCCAATCCTTCTTGTGCTATGGCGCAACTTTGACAGTCTTTCATCCGATGACCAAACTCCTGCACTCCGCTGGTCTCGTCATTCCTTGACAATGGACTTCGCTGTCCTCACAAACATCCACATGGTCTCGGGTCAAGCCCGACCACGCACACTTCGCTCCCTTCCTCGCCGCCTCTCCATCCGTATCTCGAAAGCGCGTCCTCGTCCTCCACCTTGCTTACCCTGAACCTCTCAACATTGTCCTTGGGGACGACAAAGACGATCTCAAGCTTCCACTGCTCCCATCCTTCGATGCTCAAGGAATCCAGGCAGTCCGAGAAGTACCGCAGCTTCAGGTCATGAGCCTCTCTAGACGTCACCTGCACAAACCGCACTAACTTGGAGCTCCAGTCTACAATCACAGCATCATATCCTCCCTGGTTCCATGCCACGGGCTTCAGGCACACGCGCTCCTTGCTATTCTCCCCAGCCTCATAAACATCTGTTGGATCAAAAGACTCCACTTCGCACCTTGACCACTCAACATCTCCTCCTTGGATGGTGGTTAGCTTTAGCGGTCCTGGCATTTGCTTTATCCGAGCAAAGAACAGCATCTCGAACAACACTCCCCGTAGTACTGGGTTCTCAGCCATGTTGGTGAGCTCTTGTATTTTCCTTACGAAGGACTCTCCAAGCTTCTCCGCTAGCTCCGTGGCAGCAAACCTGCTGACAAGCCCCCAGTACACCTTCTTTCCAATACGGTGCTTCCCATGCAGTAGATTCACAAACCGTTTCGATTGCTCACCAGTAGAAAACTCCATCAGGCTCGGAAAATCGTCCACATCGCTCATCGCATCACGAAGGCTTTCGATCGCTTCCTCTGTCGTATATTCGAACATGAGCCGGCATGAGCCCCCGGCTACCCGATACTTGGACTCGACTTCTCTCGTCCTTCTCTCTTCTTCTGTCTCACGCCTTCTCGTTTGTTTTCTCTTGCCCAGACTCGTTCCCATAGCCTCAGCCACACTCATGTACAGCAAGTCGTACTTAGCGGCATCCTGGTACTCCTCCAGCGTCCAAGAGTAAACCTTCATCTCTTTCACCTTTTCTATTCTATCTTGCTCGTCGCTCTTCTTTCCTCGAGAAATCATCGATGTAGTGACGGCAAGTCGCCGATTCTCCCTGTCAAAGTTGCGCCATAGCAGGCAAATGCTCAACACAACATCATATTCATGCACCCCCTACACGTAGCCGTCCAACGAAACAAGATACTTCCGTCGCTTGTCAGTCCATCCCTGAAGAATCTTCTTCACCCCGCTGGCCACCTCGTCCGAAGACAAGTCGCATCTCCTTTGTTGCCCATCGACCACTTGTATACAACTGACGATCCCCAACTTCCACAGCCGCACGAACATCACACACCACCCTTCCTCAATGCTTTTTGATAGTATGAAACATATCGTCGTCGTTGTCTTCCCCGTCCCTGGAGGACCCAAGATCCAACCCATATATCCTTCCTTGCAAACTTTCTCCTCCAGGAAATCCATCTGCTCATTGAAGCCATCCCTGCAGTAAAGCACCACCTTCCCTGCTGTCCCAGGGTTCCAGTTCATGATCGATCGATCGACACTAAAGAGTTTGCGATTCTCCTCATAGCCCAGCTCACTAGCATCCAACGGTGTCTCCATCCACTGAATCCCGTGGTTAATCTCTTCCTTCGTTAGCCGATCTTGCTTTTCCTTTCGCAGGTCCTGCTTTTCCTTTCGCAGGTCCTGCTTTTCCTTTCGCAGGTCCTGCTTTTCCTTTCGCAGGTCCTGCTTTTCCTTTCGCAGGTCTTCTTCTTTCTTTCGCAGGTCCTCTTCTTTCTTTCGCAAGTACTTCTCTTTCTCCTCGACATCCCTCAATATATCCTCCCAGTACCTCTGGCCCGCCCCCTTGTCAAGAAGCTGTATCCTTATGCCAGCCTTCTTCGTCTCCAAGACCTTGAGCTCCTTGGCGATTCCCCGTGCTTCCTCTTCTTCCTCATCTATCTTCTTCGTAACATTCTCCAATTTTCTCTCGACCTTGGCTTGTTCTTGTCGTAGTCTTGCCTCCGCGATATCCTCCTCAACGTCCTCCAGGTCCATGTTTGCATGCGGCACCCCTCCCCCTCCTCGAATCACCGCGGGAATCATGTGCTGAGCGCATCCGCGCGGGAAATGCTGTCCAAGAAGTGCACATGCACATGTGGTCAGAAGCACTAGTCCTGCAATACTTGAAACATTGAATCAACAAGACCTAACGTCCGGAACAAACCTGCTGCAATCCTCAGGAGACCCGATGTCATGCTGCAATCAACCGGATGTCCTGACCTGACCGTGTGATCAAACAAAAACAAAGATCACGATGAAGTGACGGGGAAAGATAGAGAGGAGAGGCCGAGCAAGAACAGAGGGCAGAGCGCGGAATACGACCGAGGAAAGGGAATGGAGAAATACAAGAAGTAAAGTAGAGCTATGCGATCTAGGTAGGATTCAACACATTTGTTTTCTGTCAGGTTTATAGTTCAAACTATGAATCTAGTACTAGGGGTTTGGGGGGGTGAAGGCGTGTAGAATTAAAACATTTTAGAAGGTACCAGGAAACGATACTGAGCTACAAAAACATCCCAAATCACTGAGTCACTATTCACGGGTTTCAAATATGGTTTTGAATTTCAACAGTACAAAATCTCAACTTGCGCGAACTTGATCACCGTGACGGCCGTGTACTACGGTAGTCACTTCACTAGCCAGTGACCCGGCGGAATGATTTTCCCATTCACCACCTCGAGTCAGTTTGAAAACCGTATGATAGGACGAAAACTTGACCCGGCAACGCGGCGGTGCCAGTGACGGGCCTGGTGCCAGCCGGCAACTTTAGTTCAGAGTCTCAGGGGGCCGGGCCCCCGAAGGCCCGGGCCCCGGGCGCCGGGCGGGCACTGTATGATCCAACAGCCAGTGTGACCGTCGTCCCGACTCAATGGCAAAACTTGCCACCGTATACGGTCGGTGGCACCCGTCAGCGGCAACCGTATGGCGCATCCGAGTCCGACTCAGTCCCGTCTCGGCGATGCGGGCCGGGCCCGGCTCACTGAATGGCACCGTGCCACGCCGGTGGCCCCGCCGGGCCCCGGGGGCGAGTCCGGTCACGGCCGGGCGGCTCCTCAGCCTCACCGAGTCAACCGTTGCCACCGTGACCGGCGTCCCTCGGGCCTGCAGTCCCGGCGAGTCCGTCACTGTCGGAGTGCCGCCCGCCGCGCCGGCGGCCCGCCGCCGGGCGGCCCGGCCGGCGTGCCCAGGCTGACGGGAGTCAGTGAGGCTCAGCCTGACGGTGAGGTGTGATCCGGGGCGTCACGCCCTCGGAGTCGACGGACTCGGCCGGGAGGCGAGCGGCCTTCGCCGGCGGGGGCGGTACCGTCACGGCCGTTGACTGCATATTGGATTTTTACTAAAGCCTGTGACATAGGCTTTGAGTCCGTTCAGTAAAGGCTCACGGTGATAAAAAGATAAAACTTGAATGGTCGCCGCGCGTCACTGTGACGGCCGCGTCCGACCGTCCGACGTCACGGGTCGAGTCCGGGCCAGCGATCAGAGTCGGTCAGGCTGCCCGGCAGGAACCTCCGACTCGCCTCGGAGGCTCCCGGCTACCAGCCCGGGCTACTCAGTAGGCTACTCACTGATGAGTGGCAGGCCCTCGGCCGAGCCCGCCGGGGCCCGCCGGGCCGGGCCTGATTGCCGTACCCGTGCCGTACCCGGACGGCACCCGGTGACCGTACTACGCCGCCGGGGCGGTTCCACGGTCACTGGCCAACTCAACTTGAAGTTCAATAAAGCTTCTCGCCGAAGTTCAACGGTTTGTTTACTTCTACCTTCAAGTTTTACTCAAAGTTGAGTTCAATCAAAAAGCCGAGCTCCGACGGCGACTCAGGACTACCCCGGCGAATCCCAGACATCCGCTTCGAGCAGGGTGGGGTGGTAGAAGTAAACAGTCGAACGGTCCGAGTCAGCGCGGCCAGGGCTTGCCCAAAGTTACCACTGCGATCAGTGTGGGGTGGGTCCTACGGAGGATGCGGAGGGGGGTCCCTGTCACTTCCCGGCGGGCACCGACGGTCCCCCCACGGTGGCCAAAATCAGTACCGCTCCGTCCGAGCCGCATCACCCGTCCGTCACAGCAGCTGACTACCTACCACTGAATCTGAGAACGGTGAACGGTACTACCCACCCCCCTTGGGACTTCCGAAGGTCTGAGTCGTTGGACATGTCGGAACTTGACCCGGAGGTGAAGTGGTCATATGGAAGTCCTATCAGACTACGAATTTGGGGCAGTAGCATCATAGGAGCAACTCAGTGAGACCAAGAAAAGTACCTTATGGGGTGCTAGGAACAGGTCCTATGAAAAATATGTCCTAACACCACAACAGACTCAGACCCCCGTTTGAAAGGCACGACTCGGCTGCAGTATGACGGGTCATCACGGGTCCTAGGGGGTGTGTGTGTGCGTCCTACGTAGTACGGTGGGTGTCCCTGTTTTGTAAACTTGATACCAAGCAGACCCCTAGAATGATGTGGTTCATGAATATCTGGGGTCCATTCTGTGGCTGTCATACCGGTGATTTTACACACAAGAACACCGGTGGTCTTGCTGCAAACGAAAATGTAAAGAAGATATTGTGGCGTAGGGGGTAGGTAGTAACTTGTCGAGCACAGGAAAAAGAAAAGATGCTCGAACGGGAGCGAAAGAGTAGGGTAGGGTAGTTTCGGTAACTTAGTGGTACCTTCAGGAGGGGTGGTACCGCACCCGAAAGGCAACTTCGATGGGGGTCAATCAAGGTCAAAGTTGATTTCTGTTCGCAGGGAGGTGGGGTACGAGAGTGAGGAGTCGAAGTGCTGACCAAGGGTGGGTACCATAAGGAAAGGAGGGTAGGGTGTCACACGGAATATAAAGGACGGGCCTCAATTGGTATAATGGGTGGGGTACAAAGTATAGCGGTAGGTGGGGTACAAGCAGCACTGGACATGTGGTGGGGTACTACCAATGACCTCACTGAGATGGGTGGGGTGGGTCGGCAGGGTTGGATCCAGATATCAACTTGCATTCCGCGTTGTCCTGTGCGGTGACGTCGGATCCCTCTGCTGCCCTCTGCTACCCTCTGCTACCCTCTGCTGCCCTCTGCTACCCTCTGCGCTTGCTCCTCCTCGGCTCTGTTCCTCCAGACGTCCTTCCTCCTTCCTCCCTCCTATCTTGTTTCAACACTCGATTCTTCTCCAGTCACACTGCATCAAGCTCGCTGTGATCTTCAAGTTTGAGACACCACGAATTGAGGTCAGAGAATTACCTGAACCACAAATCCAATGGAAAGCTTGCTCTTGAATCAACAGATCAGTCTAGGGGAAAATGGGCTATTTGCAGGAAATCGCCTGCCTCTGCTGCAGGCATTTGAACCCCTTCAACCGAAACTCGCTCCTCTCCGTCAGCCCAGCTTCCTCTTGGATTCTGCTGCCCCCTCCATCCCTCCTCCCTCCCAGGTGATACAACTTGGCCTGACCCTCGAGGACCTTATGTACATGGCCCTCAACCCTCTTCCCGACCGTCAGCTCTCCATCCCCCAGCCGCTGCCGTGCTCGCCACCCAGCCCCCTCATGGCCGTAGCGAAGCCCGAGGCCGTGAGGCCGCAGGCGTCCGAGGAGTGTGCGGACATGGTGGAGGAAGCCGACGAGGAGGAGGAGGAGGGCGACGGGGAGACGCTGGACAAGCGGGCAAGGCACAGCATCGCATGCAAGTCAAAGTCTAAGCTAACGCTAGCGGAGAAGCTGGAGATGATCCGTCTAAGAGACGAGTTACAAGTGTCGCAGGCTTACCTGGCGTATCGTTTCGGCAAGAGCCGGTCTGCCGTGTCCAAGATTCTGAGGGTGGAGAATATTGCGAAGCTCAAGGCGCTAGCAGGGGCAGGCGTACACCGCAGCATAAGGCGATGCTCGTCCAACCATGACTCGGTGCTGGAGCAGCGGGTGCACGAGTTTGTGGAGAACAATTTGCACATCGAGAAGCGTCGCGTAATGATCCGAGATTATGCTCAAACGGTAGCGACTCAGATGGGGCTATCGAACTTCAAGGCGACGCGGAGCTGGATCGGGCGCTTCATGAAGCGTCATGGATTCAAGTGAAGACAGCTTGTATGCTGCATTCACGACCTTTGTTTCTTGTTGGTTTGATAACGCGCTGAGAATGATTTGAATGAGTAGAAGTTTTTTTGATTGAACATGATTGTAATTTTAGTGAGCCTCGACTTCTAATCTTTGAACTGAATTGCTTCCTTTCTTCGATTGCCTTGCGACGCTTACAATTTGGAAGACACTTCAATTTATCAGCAGACAATCCTTAGCAGTTCTCAAATTCCTCCTAGGTTTGGTGTGAATTTCCGAACACGTCCCTTTCCTGTCATCCCCGGAGGCTTCATTTGTTGCCTTGCCATTCGACAGATCCGAGACCGGAGGAGCTGCAGGTGTTGCAGACCTCTCGATGAAAGTGGCTCAACTTTCGAGGTGAAGACTGCATCAGTCGAAGACAACACTACGAACATTGAAGTCGTACTTATCTCGAATCGATTGTTCAGACGCTCTCATGTGTTGTGAATCTCGTTAACATTTTATGAGTTCCCTTTAGCTTCTTTCACAAAATTCACAGTCTACATCTCAGCACTAACTGCGCGGCAGAGAAGATGATGCCTTGATCTCGCCAGTGAGTTCCGCCCACCGCTTGCACAGCGACACAGAGAGTCGACAGCCCACAAGACAACCAAAGTTCGTAAGGTCTTGCAGGACGTCGGCGCTCTCGCATACTTTTTTCTCTCGTCTGCCACTCAAAACTTCCAAGACAAGAGAACGCGCCTCATCGATGCAAGCTGATTCGATTTCACAATCGAAGCTCACAGGATGAAGGAAGAAAAATGCCACAGGTACAAACATTGCTCATGAAACATTTGCACGAACATGCCACTCCAACTCGTACGGCCCCAAGTTGTGGCGGTAAAATTGAACACATTCTACTGTTTTGATGCCTGCTCGAAGTCTTCAACAAGCTCGGGAACCTGCTACCTGTCAGAATCTCCGACAAATCCCTTCCAAACATTTACATCGTCGTCGTCCTTCGCGTCTCCGCTGCCTCCTGCGGCCTGTCCCGGGCCAGTGAACTGCTCAGCAATCTTCTTCAAGTTCTCCAGGTTGTCAGGTCCAAGCTGGTTGATGATGCCGGGAAGAAGATCCTGGAGCTTCTTGTTCTCGGCAGTGCCGCTGATGACGTAAGTGTTGGCACCGATGGAAGCTTGGACTTGCTGCCGACCCATGGTGAGTGCTACAAATTAAACTAGGAGGAACAGGAGCCAGGAGGAAGAGGAGGAGAGATTTTGGCTATCATAGGTTAGAAACCTCTCAGCATATCAAGGCCTCCCGTAGTGTTAGCCAGGAGTGTTGGGGAACATAAGGAAGGTTCAGGATGCATTTATCTACATTCTGCCTGCTGGAAGTGTCCCCGGGGAAGAGAAACACACGGGGAGGAGGGGGAGAGGATCTTACCTTGGGGTTCTTGAAATGGATGACTGATCCGTTGTCACGGAACAGATTGACCTGTGCGAGGTTGAGCAATCGACCCGTCGTTGCACATTAGTGCTTCACCTCCTCGATCCCTGGGATGTTGTTCACGCCGAGTCGTTTCAAGGTGTTTTGAAGGCGCTTGTCGTCTGCCAGCAAACGAATGAGACTTTCTGGTGCTCGCAATGAGTTTGCAACGAGCCTACCTGTGGTGGCTGACTTGTGGACTGCCTTTTTCTTTCTACGAACTGAGCCCTTGCCACCGGTTCGGACCTTGACGCCAGTGTCAATCTCTGTTCAATCCAAGAGTGATTCACTTACAGAGGCTTTGAGCTTCTCTAACTTGTCTTGATCCACTGGCATATCTCTGTCTTCACCAATCGTCAGAAGATCGCAAGTGCTTCACATTTCGATTGACAAATCACAACACCAAGCTTTCGGCTCTTGCCGAAAAGCAGTGCACCAAAACTTCCTCTCGATTCGCAGTACTCTTAGTATTTCTTTCCCCTTAGCATATGCCATGCATGCTGTGAAGCGAAAGTTTGGTATCTCTCCTCTCACCGGGCTGAGGCTGTTTCGACTCTTCCCGCTTCAAATGCTGATTTTCTTTCCTAGCCCAAATATAACAAGCCGCCTTTCTATGCTTCCTGCATTCACTCCTTCTGCTCTCCCTCCCTCCTCCTTCCTCCCTCTTGTCTGCTCCACGTCTTCTGCTCTCCTTCCCCATAATCGCAGGCGGCGCGTGCAGCTTGATTGAGTAAAAAAAAGGCGGGAGATCGGGGGTGGTCAGTTGGGGGTGGGGACTAATGAGCAGGTATGGTAGGTGGTGAAGTTTCCACGGGGTAGGGTCCACAATCCTTTGCAACAAGTTTCGGTTATCTACCAAACTGTCTGTTTTTATTTTATATCAATCAGTAAAATTAGCAGTAATATGCTCAGTATTTTGGACAATTCCAGTCCTCGATCTGATGTGAAGGATCATGGGGGGTGATATCAAATGGGAGTGTGGATCAGGGGGGTGGTATGCGATGGGGGTGGTCATGTTGCACGACAAAAATCTTCGTTCGATCAAACGTTGAAACTTCAGAACTTTGGAAGTTTGATGATACAGAACTTTTACTCCAAGTTTCAAACTGCATCTGCACAAACTTTGGGGGGCCAGAGCGGGGATGTGATGCCCTGGCTATTTCCGGGAGGATTTTAGTGCACCGCCGAAATGTTCGAGCTGTTGAAGCAAGAGATGCTTATGGACGACCGCATGGCGGGTATGAGCAACGTGAGCGAAGGCTTCTGGATGGGCAAGAACAAGATCAGAACCCCGGGCAGGTGAGATCCTCTCCTTTTCACATCTCTTGCCCTGTTGCGTTGTCGGGGGATGGCGGGAGCTGAAAAAGTGTTTGCAGGTCCGGAGGTTGCAAGTATTACTGTGACAGGCAAAACTTGTCGAACGTGAGTGTCTTGTGTTTTGCTCCTCCCTCTTTGTTTCGAAGATCTGCCAGTTCTCATGGGTGTTCTTGATGTCCTTGTTGTGATCATTTGCCATCCCTGATGGAGGGATAGAGTGATGTTCGGGCGTCGTTGCGAAACCCTCTCCTCTGCTCTGTTCGATGCATCATCTCCTGACTTGCTGCGACTGACTTGCTGATCTCCAGGGGTTCATGTCGACTGAGGGCTCCTTCAGCCGTGCCGGGCACCCCCACTGGTGATGTTTGCGAACTGTTGCTCCATGGAGGCTGACAGCAACTGTGCAGGGACGGGCGCGGATCGCACTACGACATCATGCACTAGGATGTTTCAGCTACAGATATCTGTCATGTCTAGTAAGAGTGTAACTTTTGGTGTCCGCCCTTGCACGGGTGGCAAGTTTTCTTTACCCTTCCACAAAGAAATAGAAATTCAGTGTAACTCAGTCATCTGTGTCCTCCTCCTCCTCCTCCTCCTCCTCCTTTTCCTTCTTCTTCATCTCCTTCTTCCTACTTTCACTCTCTTCTGCGAGACGAGGCTTAGTCTAATGCAAGCAAGGAGCAACTTGGAAACCTGAGGAGTCGCTGGGCTCCGGTACCCGTTTGCCGGCTGATTTCACGCGGGTCAGAGAACGCACGAGCAAGGCGCTCACTCACCCTCCATGGAGTCTTCAGCTTGCATCATCGTCTTTCCCATGAACTCTTGCGACGAGTGTCCGGAGTCCGAGTGAGAGGAGAACTTGTTCTCCTCCATGATCCTCCTCATCTCCGAGGACTCGAAGGACGAAGAGTTGCCTCCTCCTCACTCCTGTCAACCTTTCCCCCTCCCGTTCGCATGCTAACACACCTCGGATCTCGGCGCTGTCGATCATGTCCAGATTCAGCTGGCTGTCAGGTTCAACCTCTTCCACGTTCAGCATGTCCTTGAGATTGTTCGCCATTCCTTCGCTGCTCCTGCACTGTCACATCGAGCGAGAAAGCCCTCAAGGTTCACCCTGAGCTCCTTCCTCCTCCGTCTCTGCCATCTGATGTCTTCTCCCTCTTCTTCTTTGCCCTTGCTCGAGTCAGTTGGTTGCGAGTGAGATGAGTGAAATACTTGTTAGACAGTTCCTCCTGCTCCTCGTCCTCCTCGTCGTCCTCGTCCTCGTCCTCCTCCTCCTGTCCTGATCGAGAGGTCAGTGGAGGAGAAGCAAGACGAGGAGGAGGAACGGGAAGTTCACACCTGAGCGGCTTGTATCTCCTTCGTCATCCTCGTCCTGCTCTTCGCTGCTATCGCTCTCGTCTGCTTCGACCCGCCTCCCCTTAGCTCCCCTCCCACTGCATGCAGCATGTCAGCGATGCGGCCACTAGACCGCGTTTGATCGCTGCTCTCCCTACATGGATCGGTTGGGAGCCCGGGGCCCCGATCCCTTTCTGAGTGCATTCCTCGCATGCTCCTTCATCTTGCTCGTCTCCGCCTTCTGATTGCAAGCATCGACCAGTCAGAGTGTCCCTCGCATAGGGAGAAAAGAGACGAACACACAGCACTCACCCCCTGTCTCTTCGATCGGTCTTCGCGCAGCTTTGCTTTCTGCTTCCCTCCTCCCTCTCCTCCTCCTGCACCTCCAGTGCTTCAGTGCGCTCAAAAGCTGCATCCTTATCTCACCTCGCAGACTGACGAGCATGGGAGGATTAAGTTGGACTTGCTCCGTCCTCTCGATCCAGTTGACTTTCCTCTCAGCAGCACAAAGATCAACTTCTGCTCGCACAGCACAATAAGTTCAACGCTCCTACCATGCTCTCTTCCTCTCCCACCTGTACCGAGGCCGTTCGCCTTCCCTCCCATGAAGAAGGAAGATTCGAGGAGGAGCAGGGCGAGGAGGGAGGTTGTCGGCATCCTCCGAAACCACTGGATCCTAAGTAAACCCAAGAAGATCAACGTGCGAGGAAGGGATGCGAAGGGGACGAGCAGCGTGTGCGCTACTTGAGCGATTGAGCACGGATCTCCACAACTCCTAATGTTGTGCAGTCAGCAATCAGGACGAGAAAGAATAAGACACGTGTCAAGAAATCCTAGCTTCCTCTCCTCATTTTTGACAGTATCATCTTTCCCCATCCCCTCTGCCGTTCCCTCCTGCCCTGGCCCCCTCCCTCCCTCCCCCCCTCTTCCCTCTCTCCCTCCCTCCAGTCTCACTATACCCTCGCTCTCCCTTGTCCTTCCTTCCCTCGCTCTCCCTCCCTCCCCCGCTCATCATAGCAGCATGGGAAGCCCTGGTATCCATCAGGTGTTGGTGCTGGCATGGGCGGTGCTAGGTGGAGAAGCGAGTGGAGGTATGGAGGATGGCGATGGAGCCCGAGGGACGGAAAAGGGGCAAAGGTGGGGGGAGGGAGGGGCGAGGGGGAGGAGGAGGGGAGGGGAAGAAGGAGGAAGGAGGAAGAAGTGGGTGCTGTAGGAAGTTGTGATGGTGGGGCCCGCCGGGGTGGGCGGAGCGGGGGGAGGGGGGAGGGAAGAGGGGGGATTGGAGGAGGATGTAATAGGGTTTTTTAGTGAGGCAGGGGCGTATTGGAGGGAACGGGGGGAAGGGGATGGGGGGAGGGGGGGGGGGGGGAGGGGCGGAGAGAGCAGAGACAGAGCCGAGGAGCACGGGAGGAGAAAATATGAGCGAGCAACATCCCGTCTCCTGCTCCTGCTCATCATCATCATCATGTATCTAGAGAAGCAACATCATCATGTCATCTTTATCTCCCTCATCGTTTATAGTATCGTTGATACAGCTCTGGGTCATGCTCGAAGCCATGACGCCGCGCGTAAGTGTTGCGAAGACCGTAGTCCAGCCCTGCCATTGCACAATCACTCTCCTTGTTTACCCCCTCCCCCTTCCTCCTCTTGCATCCTCCTATCCCTCCGTTCTCTTGCCCCCTACTTCGTCCTTCTTTCATCTCCCCTCCCCTCCTCCTCCTGCCATGAACCCTTGCTCACTCGTCCATCTCCTCCTCACTCATTATGCCCTCCTAGCCTTTCAGACCCGCCTTCCTCCTCCTCTCTGTGCTTGCCTGACGTGGCTGGAGCAGGAGCCTTGTTGAAGGGTTTGTATCCGAACCGCCGGAGCATCATGAAGAGCGCTCGCTCGCTGACATGACCTCAGACCCTTTACCATGAACGGGCAGATACAACACGAGCCCGAGGAGGAGGAGGAGGAGGAGGTGGTGGTGGTGGAGGAGGAGGTGGTGGTGGTGGAGGAGGAGGATCAGCAGCACGAGCAGCAAGATCAAGAAACGGGAAGGAGAGGGAAGGGAAGTAGCGAGGGAGAAGGGAGAGAGAGAGGGCGAAGGGGTGGAGGAAGCTGAGGACCTGAATCTCTCAGGGTCGTCCTCGAACCAAGCCTTGATCTCCGTCCACCACTGCTGCGTATCATGCACTATCCACCTGGAGAAAGACTGAGCGAGGAAGAGGAGGAGGAGGAGGAGGAGGAGGAGGTACATCTTAATGCCGAGAGGGTTGGTCTTGTCCTCGTGCTCTGGGCCTTCCTGTCTCAACCGTCAGCCAGTCCTCCTGTCCTGCATGGAGGCGCGGAGGACCGCGAGGGGCTCGAGCGTGACGATGCCTTTCCTCTGCATCCTCTCCAAGAATCCACGGAAAGCAACGACTTGATTGGCCTGCGAAGGCGTGAGGTTGCGAGCAGGGAGGTCAAGTCAGTAAAGAGATTGTTGGAGGAGGTAGGGAGGGAAGGAGAAGAGAAAAGGCGTCTATGACGAGATGGTAATCTCCTCGCTACTGCAAGCCTTCAACTACATGACTGAGAGGAAGAGAGCTCCATGGCAACCAGTCTTGTGTCTTCCTACAAGGAACCATGCACACACGAAAGTCCAGATCTCGGGAGAGGAGCAGGCGGCATAAGGATCGCGTTCAATGTTTGACACGCCTCTCACCTTGTGCAGGACGTGAGGAGCCTTGCCCTGGCTACTCTCAGCGATGTGTTGCGCCGCCTCTTTCTGCCACTTGTCCCCTTGCTGCATCCACATACAAAATGTGAGCCAGATGGAAGTGTTTTTGATGAGAGGGGGGGACGGGGAGAAGGGAGAGGAGGAGGAGGAGGAAGACAAGTAGAGGAGGAGGAGGAAAGGAGTTGCTCAAGGGGGAGATAGCTATGGAGGAATGGAAACGAGAGGACGAGGACGACGAGGAGGAGAAGGAGAGGGAGGAGATGGTGGTGGAGGACAAGGACGAGGACGAGGACGAGAAGGAGGAGAGGGTGGTGGTGGTGGTGGAAGTGGTGGTGGAGGACAGGAGGACGACGAAGAGGCTAGAATGAAGTGTGGAGGAGGACCTTCTCCCTAGCTCTCGCCAACTTCTTGATATAACTTTGCTTCCGCTCAACACTTGGGAATCCGCGTCATGGCTCGTGGGCATGTCACAAGGGCATGAAGTCACCTGTCCTTCCCGTCATCGGCCCTTCTCCTCTTCTTCTCAGGCTGTCAAGACAAGTCACAAGCTTCCTCCTCCTCTTGAGAGAGGGGATTATCCTTACTTTCATGGACATCGAGCTGTTGGGGATAGGGAAGGGCTGGGCTCCCGGAGCCATCACGATACCTCCCTGCTGCTCACCGTTGGCATTTACAGGCATCAGACACGGGACGAAGTAAGTGGCTTGTCCAGGAGGAACGCCTACCAGCTCGTGAGAAAAGGGGGGGAGGAGGAAGGAGCGAGGAAAGCTGGGAAGAGCAGAAAAGCCACAGCCGAGGAGAGGTAATCAGATGATGTGATGTGGAGGAGGAAAAAGATCGTAAGTAGAGAGGAGGAGGGGGTTTCAGGAGAGGAAGAGGAGGGAGGAGGAACAAGAGCAGATGGGGAGGAGCATGTACCAGGGAACTGAGGAGGGTATGCAGCACCACCCTTGCAAGAAGCGAATCAGCGTCCAAAGGAAACAGGAGCAAGTATGAAACCTGGGAGATCACAGTGCCGAAGCTTGAGTTCACAACTGAGCCATAGGGGACTGTGCTCATCGGGTACTGATTCCATGGTGCTGGGTATGCTGAGGACCAGGGCATCAGATTCTCCTCGCGCTGGTGAGTGGGAAAATTTGAAGGACGAGGGATAATGATCAGCTATTGGGCGATATGATCCTGCAAGGAAGAGAAAAGGAGAGTTGAGGAGGTGGACTTGGCGATGGTGGACGAGGAGGGGGAAGAGGAGGAGTGGAGGAGACTGCGAGGAGAAAACTTGAGGACATGAAGGTAAGAGAGATTGTGAGAAAAGGGAGTGGACGGCGAGCATTAGAGTTCGGATGACCTTGTCCAGCGCGGGTACTGGGCTAAATAGCACGTACACATGTCAGTTGTTGGAGATCAGCTCATTTCATCTAACCGTCTGAGTTTGTCCGCCTGCTGCGTGAGCAGCTGCTGCATATGAGTAAGAAAGTCGAAACAAGTAGTGATGGGGAGGGGTCGAAAGGGAGGAGGAGGAGGAGGAGGAGGAGGAGGAGGAGGAGGAGGAGGAGGAGGAGGAGGAGGAGGAGGAGGAGGAGGAGGAGGAGGAAGGAGGAGGAGGAGGAGGAGGAGGAGGAGGAGGTTTGACAACCAGGAGGAGCGTAGTACACGCCTTGGTCCACCCCAGCATTCGCCTTTTCACACAGTCAATGCACATTTTGAACTTAGACTATTCCAAGGGATGAAAAACATCCGCACAGCATGGTGTTTTAAGCTGAAAACAGTGACGATGCATCTTCCCAGATAAGAGACGAGATTTTCGCATCGCAAGACAATCACAACCATGAACGAACAGCAGCGCAAACATTCCGTCTGTGCGGGGACACACTCACATTTTGAGGGGCCCCATGCGCCCCTTCCTGCATCATCTGCGCAGGGACATTCTGTTGCAGACTTCGGTCAAGTGGTGACATTGGAGGAGTTCAACAACCTGCGAGGGAGGAGGAGGAACGTTGTTCATCTCCCAGCCGATCACCCTCCAACCTGCGAGTTGACATTTACAACGACAACAAAGTGCAGCCAGATTCATCAGGAGACGAAGAGAACTCAAGGTGATCAGATGTTGTATGTGAGCATGTCATTCAAACATCAAGGGCTGTTGACTGGCATCTGAACCTTCCCGCCTTATAGTGCACTCACTGCCCGTCATTCGAACAAGTAGCAAATTCCTTGCAACCAACTACAGCTCAGCAACGACGCCTCTTGTTCTGTCATGGCATGCGGCAACAGTGCTGATCGCTCTCACAACTTCCTTCATGTTCGTCTAGCCAGCATCATGCTGATCGCTCGGATACTCTCCCTGCCATCGACAAGCACTCCGACTACCATCACCCGCGACCATATTCTGTAAAAATCACAATTTAAAACAATATCAAAAGTTTAACATGTATTTTAGTTTGCTCTAAAAATCTGTGATTTGTACGATTTCACAAGGTTTAACAGATGTAACGGGTTGAATTAGATACAATATGATTTTTATCTTATAACTTCTAGAATCTCACTTGTTAAAAACTGGCATCGGACCCTTGAACGGCCGGCGGCGGTCCGATCACGGCAGCCAGTGGCGACTCAGCCTGAGCCTCGGAGCCTGGAGCCACCGACCGTCGGTCACTGGCCAGGCCGGCGGGCCCCGGGCGTCGCACACGGTGCCGCCAGGCGGCAGTGAGTGCCGCCGGCGCGGGCCGCCCGAGGCTCCGACTCATCGGACCGTCCGCCGGTACCCCGGGTCCGGCGCCGGGCCACCGGCGGCGTTCCGACTGAGCCGTTCAACTCCGCAACTGGTTAAAACCCTGCCAGGCTGTCAGTGTAGTACTTTTGAAACTATGAAACTCAGGCTCGCCATTTATACCGCACCGGGCATTTCGACTCCGGGGTCGGAGCCGTTTAGAGTCATATTCAACTGATTTATTGATCACATTAATGATTGGTTCCTTTCACCAATGCCCGGGTGACGCCGAGAATCGTGTTGGCAGATGAGTACAACTTGGCAAGCCTGTTTTAGGGGCTCTGACCGTGGATATAGTACCCTGGAAACCCGAAGTCCACGGCCTCAGATTGTGCTTGCTGGATTGTGTTGAAGTTGCAATTCGCCCAGCCTGCATTAGCTTGCCAGGAAAACTGGCCAGGGCTGTCAGCGAAGTCGTCGGGGATGATTGCAGGGATGTACAAGGACGTGTTCTGCTGCTTCACGTCTTGGACCGGCACGAAACTCGAGCTCGGCGGCTCAACCTTCCAGTCCCAATCGCTTCCAGCGCATGGAGGAGGAGACGGGGTAGAGTGGTCGCTCTCGAAGCTTGTGCGGCTCTCTCCTGGACTCTTAGACTCGGACCCGTCGCTCCAGGGGTTCGAGGGATAGAATGCCGGGCTGTGGATTCCGTCCTTGATTGATAGCTGGTCAGCCATCTGAATGATGTGAGCGAACTTCTGCTCAATCAGGACGGCAAGTCGGTCAAGAATCCTGCGGCCCTGCGCAGTCCTGCAGCCATAGTGAGCAACGAAGGCGGTATGCAGTGAAGTCATGTATCACTTCGCAAGCTGCGCGATGCTCTCTCGCTGCCCGATCCTGGTTCGAGGAGAAGCAAAGGGCAAGTCGAGTGAGTGGGACGAGAACTCCCAAGGCAAGACTTACTGCTCGTCATACAGAAGCTCCTGCCCGGTGGAGATAGAACCAAAGAGCGAGACTAGCAACGGGATGCACATGTCTGGGGCCTTATTGACAGCCTGGACATCAGCACAGTTACTCAACCATGCAGCATTCGCCATCCATCCAACACAAACCTGGTCGAACTCTTCCGCAGAGACCGGCGCGTAAGTCATCGAGATTCTAGAAATCCTCCCCAGAGCATCGAAGGTCTTCTTCGTCGTCTGCCTTAATAGTACGCCCTCCGTGTGCCCGGTTCTGAGAGCATGAGGCGTCAGCCCCATCCTTTATATCACAAACTCGGATTTACCTAAATACATTGGTGGAATATCGACAAAAGTTCGTGACAACTGGTTCTCTGATCCTGAAGACAAAGTTAGATTCACTGGATGAAAGCAAGAAGGGGAAAACTCTGTACCGAAGCATATCTTCCATGAATTGACACAAGAACCTCAGGTCAGTGGTGGGAATCCTCGCATCATTGCCCGCGATGCGAGCGAGACCCTCCTCTCTGTGCAGCCTGAAGAAACCGGCCATGGTTTGGTTGCAGTTGGCACTAGTCCGCTTGTTCTTGATGGGGTCCCACGTGAAGCATTGATACCCTATTGATGAGTTCTCCCAGATCGAGTGCTCAGCACTCGCCTGACAAATCGCAGGCTGGAAGTCCTGGTTGGTGTTTGAACTCATTGAGTGGTGAGCCAACATTTCCAAAGCCCCCAGAGCCCTGCCGAAGGAGCTCCGTAGAGCAGGCGTCATGGCCTTGAACATCTTATCAAGATCCTTCGCCACAAATCCCCATTCCCAGATCATTCTCAGTGCGCGAACTGGGAGCTTCTTGGATTCTTGATCACGGAATACCACGTCATCGTGTATCAGCATGATGCCATCCCTTAAGGTCATCAGCGGTCGGTCGATCGTGTCGATTGTGTGAACAATTGTCAGCTGTGAGCTCTGTGTGCTTGGAATATCACCGCACGGTAATCCTCGGCTGATACACCTTGTACAAGGACGAGTTTCTTGGCATTTGGCTTTTGCTTTCCTGCACGCTTCACAAGCACTTTTTGCTATGTGTCTGTTCGACGACAACCATCGGCGCATTTTATAGAGATCATTCTTCTGCAAGGAGCCTTCTAAGGCTGACTCCGCAGCATTCGACATCCTGACAAGCTCTGCTCAACTCAATATCTTTGGAAATTCCTGCAAAAGCTATTTCGATGTCAAGATACAGAATTTATTTAACAAGACCAATTCAGAGTCATGGTGAAAAAGATGCAAAGGAACATGTTTGAAGCAGTGATAAAGCGTGAAATCATCACTTAGCTCTTCAGATAGGGGAATTCATCATAGCGCACACAACAGAAAACACGCGCCCTTGCCTTCGCCTACTCTATGAGATGTGCCATTGAGCAAACACATTTGGGGGGGTGTGCAACCAGGGAGCGCGCATGGGAGGAAAGAGAAGAAGTCAGATGAGGATGATGCTAGGTGCACACCATGGTCATGAGTATCATAAGGAGAGCGCGCATGAAGTTTCTCCAGCCGCCTCCTCTCACCTGCTCCGCCATGCACCCAACAACTGCTTCATGCGGGAGCGGGTCATCGATCGGCACACCAAAGACCACCCCAGCTTCATGTTCGTATCTGCTTGCACCCCTCATTTACACCGGAATAGAACCCTGTTATCTCCCTGTAAGCACCCCTTTTTCTTCCACTACCCTATCTTATCGACTGGCACCCTACCCCCAAAAAATCCTCCCATTCTACCCCCCCCCCAATTACGACCAAAAAGTTGCACCGGCCCAACAACAAATCATACTTCCCAATTACAAATTCTCACAAAAATTCAACATTTTCGTTCTAATTTCAAAGTTTAAAAATATAAAACTGCTAAGAGCCAAGGGGGGTGCAAAAGGAACAGAGAGGGGAAGGGGTAGTTGCAACTCAATCAGGGGGTAGGGTAATTTTTCACAACAAAACCGGTCACGGTACCCTACGTTGGTCACGTTACCTGTCACGGTAAGGGACCCGGATCGAGCCGATGATGACGAGCCCGCCCCAATGCTTTCCGATTGTTCTGAGGCAGACCGGGTACATGGAAATTTGTGGTTTTAAACTTATTAGTCATTATTAAAAATTATAGAGAGACGCCGAAAATGCCGGGTTACCATACCTGCAAGGTAGGATGCCTTCCCCTCCCCTCCCTCCCCCTTCCAGCACCACCACCACCACCACCACCACCACCAGCGCCATCAGCACCACCAGCACAACCAGCAGCTCCAGCACCAGCTCCAGCTCCAGCTCCAGCACCAGCTCCAGCTCCAGCACCAGCACAGACATAGATATCGTCAGCAACATTACTGCCAACTCCTCCTGCTCCTTCCCCTCGTGTTCAGTGTGCCTGCTCTACTCCCCATTATCATTCTCCTCTCCCAACCCATGCTCCCACCCCTCTAAACCCCTGCTTCCTTTCTCCTGCCTAGAATGATCGTTGGTACCATATTCCTCACGTATTGCTTCCCCTCTCCAACAAACCCATACAGCCGTTGGGAAGATGCCTTCGATCCTCGTGATGATCCCTCTATGTTCGTCAACCTTGTTCCAACGCACACTCCCTCTGTCCCAATCCCCCCTCCCTCGCATTGGCAGTCTCTCCTGACGGTGAACGGCAGATCCATGGCAACGACGTTCCGATCGAGTTCGAGCATGCGGGGCTGGAGGAGCACTACCTGAAGATGAAGGAGATGAAGGCCTTCAATGACTGGTGCCGGGAGATGGACGAGGAGCTGGTTGTGTCCAAGGTGGTGGTGCAGTCCATCGACCTCTTCGGGCCGAGGATAGGCTTCCTCAAGTTCAAGGCGGAGGCGACGACGAGGGACGGGAAGCATGTGCCCGGCATCGTGTTCATGCGAGGAGGAGCCGTCGCGATCTTTATCGTCATCACGTGCAAGGAGAGCAAGAAGCAGTACACGCTCCTCACTGTGCAGCCGCGGGTGCCCGTGGGGAAGGCGGCATTGTACGAGCTGCCGGCGGGGATGCTGGACAACAGCGGGGACTTTGTGGGGATGGCGGCGAAGGAGCTGGAGGAGGAGACGAGCCTCAAGGTGCAGAAGAAAGATCTGATGGACTTGACAGAGAAGGCGTTCGGGAGCGGCTGCCCCGGCATCTACCCGTCAGCAGGAGGATGCGACGAGTACCTGCGGATCTTCCTGTACCGGACGACGATGAGCCCCGAGGAGATCAGCAGCCTGCACGATAAGTGCACGGGGGTGCTGGAGGAGGGGGAGACGATCAAGCTGAAAGTGATTCCGATCGATGACCTGTGGTGAGTAGAGGAGAGGGGGGGAGGGAGGAGGAGGGGAGGGAGGAAGGGACAAGAGGGAAAAATGAGCATGGGCAGGCTATGTGGGTTTGAGGAGATCAGGAGCAGAGGAGAAGGAGGGGGCCGGTAAAGGGTCAGAAAAGCAATGAGACGCGGAGTTGGGTCTTGAGGAGAATTTGGATACGAAGTTCAGAGTAGGAGGTGAAGGCAGTGGAAGAGGTAGAGAGAGTAAGAGGGGGAAGGGAAGAAGAGGAGGGGGAGGAAGTTACACTGTTTGTTATGATGGTTAACATGGTTTGCTGCTAGGAGGACGGCTCCGGACGTGAAGGCGTTGTCAGCCCTCTGCCTGTATGAGAACTTCCTTGCCAGACGAGAGATCCCCAGCGACTGATCCGTCTCTCTTTCGCTTCCTCCCCCTCCCCACTCTTCTTTCCCCCTCCTCCTCAACCTTGTTGGTTTTCTTTTGCTGTTTTTGTTTTGTTGGTGGGAGGACTTGAACGATGAGGAACGGAGGGAACAAAGATAAGGATAAATGAATTGAGCAGCGACTCGTTGTCATTTACAAGAAAGGTGAAGGAGCGTGTAATTTTTGTCGGTCAGAATGTCAGGAGGACAAGAAGCACGGGGACAGGGACGAGGCGATAGCAGTAGAGGGCGAGGGAGGGTGAGGGGGAACGAGGAGATCGAAGGACGAGGACAAGGCTAATGGGATGCGGCATGCGGTGACATGTTGATGTTTCTGATTCTGTTCACCTTGAAGAATTTAATTTACTGTGGCCATCAAGTTCTGACGTGACCTCATCGTTTCGCCTTTGCGTTTCTCTTGGGCTTCTTGCCCTTGTCTTTCTTCTGGCTCCCTGCCTTGGCCTGCGCACCATGTGAGTAGGAAGAGAGCTGGCGGTGAAGAGAGACGAGGAAGAAGTTAATGGGACGAGAGTCAGGAGCAGGAGCAGGAGCAGGAGCAGGAGCAGGAGCAGTGGGAGGAAGCCAAGGAGGCAGGGAGGTAGGGAGAAGGCAGGGTTTGAGAGCAGGGAGTCAATGAGGTTGAGAGGAGGAGACGAAGGAGTGGAGGGGCAGCAGAGGAGGAGGAGGAGTCAAGGGGACCTTCTTTGCCGGCCTGTCTGACGCCATGAAGGAACAGAACCCAACCCCTTGTTGGCAGCCTGAGACAGAACTTCAATGGCTGCTCTGATAGAGGGGGAGGAGGAGGAGGAGGAGGAGGAGGAGGAGGAGGAAGGGAACGGGTTGGAAGGAGAGACAGTGGGGGAGAGGACAAGAGGAGGAAGGCACAGGAAGAAGAGGGATCAAGAGGAGCAGGAGGCAGGAACCTTTTCGTGGTCAAGGGTCGCTCCCTCGACTGAGACGATCTTGCTCAGCAGCTCCAGGTTCCTCTTCTTCTCATTCTGAAGCGTCTCCTGCAAGTTCGCCAGTCATCCGGAGACACAGGTGGTGACCTTGTAGGAGGAGGAGGAGGAGGAGGAGGAGGAGGAGGAGGAGGTGGTGGTGGTGGTGGTGGTGGTGGAGGAGGAGGAGGACGACGACGACGATGATGACGATGACGAGGGCAAGGAGGAAAGAATTGGGTGAATCGAGGAGAACAAGGATACAGAGAAGTTATTCAGGGAGGACAAGGAGGTACCGGATCGAACTTGCGGTTGGGTGCAGATTTCAATTCTCCCTTGAGCTTCTTGTCAAACTTGCCGAGAGATCCAGTTGACTTCTGAGCGAGCTTGAGCTGAGCCTTCGTCTGCGGACGGACTGTGAGAGGTACACGGAGCTAAAGGAGAAGACGTGGGGAGGGGAGCAAGGAGAGGGAGCAAGGAGAGGGAGCAAGGAGAAGCAAACAAAAGGGCAGGGGCACGAGGCGCGAGGAGAAGGTCGTTGGTAAGGGCACGTTAGATACTGGTGGAAGGGAGAAGGAGATGGAACAGAAGAGACTTGAGAACGGAGGTAAAGATGTTAAGGCAGGAGATGACAATGAGGAGGACTAAGGGAACATGGAGAAAGGGAAGAACAAGGAGGAGGACGAGGAGAAAGAGGAAGAGAATGAGAAGGAGGAGGAGGGGCGCGGGAAGGGGGGAGGGGGAGGAGGAGGAGTGATTATTGACCTGGAGCTTCTGCTCCTGCTTGCTCGGGTTCTCCGAGAGCTGCAGGTGGGTCTTTCCATGGATCTCTTCGTCTGCGATAGCAAATGAGCCCAGTGGACAGAGAACGAGGAGCAGGAGCAGGAGCACGAGCACGAGCAGGAGCAGGAACAGGAGCAGGAGCAAGGGCAGGAAGGAGGAGTAGGAGCAAGAGCAGGGAAGAGGAGCAGGAGCAAGAGCAGGGAGGAGGAGCAGGTGCAAAAGCAGGAAGAAAGAGGAGGTCGTACGGTTTCGCTTTTCCCTGTTCTTCTGCTTTTGCAACGTTTCCTGCGATGAAGAATGAGAAAGAGGAAGAAACCAGTTGCTATGCAAGAATCGATAAAGACAGGAGCAGGAGCAAGAGCAGGAGAAGAAAAAGGAGCAGGAGCAGCTGAGTGTTCTGCACCTTCTTCTCCATCTCCTTCTTCGTGAACGGATCACTTGAACCATCATCCTGCGGTCCTGCTTCCATGATAGGTGGAAGATCTTTTTCCGCGTTACTCGCTCTGCCCACCAGCACGTGAGTTTGCTTACATACCATCCTTCTCCTCCCTCACCCCCCCCATTCCTCCTCCTCCTCCTCCTCCTCCTCCTCCTCCTCCTCCTCCTCCTCCTCCTCCTCCTCCTCCTCCTCCTCCTCCTCTCACTTCCCTTGAGTCAAAACCTTGTCAAGCACGTACTCTGGAGGCAAGTCGGAGACACTGTGGCCCTGGGCAGGAGCGACGAGGACAAAGGCGCTCTCTGCTGTGATGTAGTCCTGGACTGTGATGCCGGCGTTGGTGCTGAGCTGCGTGATGCTGCATTAGAGGGGCGAGGGAGGGAGTAGCGACTGTGTGCTCTTACCTTCCACTTCTTTGGCTTTGTGAACGAGATAACAACTGGCAGGATGCAAGTCAAACAAACGATGCAGGCAGAAAGACGAGAAATCGGCCAAGGAGGAGGACAAAGACGAAGACGAAGACGAAGACGAAGACGAGGCAGCGGAGGAAGGAGGACAAGGAACTACCTGGGTTCCCCTTGCCATTGACAACCTCAGTGCTGAACTCATCAGGCTGGGAAGCGAGAGGGTTTGCGAATCCTCCGTCCCACTGCACTCCGACCTTGTCTGAATCGCCCCATCCGATCTTGTCATCGAACAGGGCACTCGCTACTTGCGGCCAAGCAGCAACTCCAGCCATCACCTCCAGCGCCATGCGACGTCCTCCTCGTTTCATGCTCATGCATGGTGCGAACCTCTGAGTCTGCCGACCCCTTGCAGCCATGTTGCTGTTGCAGACGGCGGCGGATCGGGATACGAATGAGGCAGGAGCCAAAGAGGACAAACAAGTATGAGAGAAGCATAAGAGAGGAGGGAGGGAGGAGAGGAGGAGGTAAGAACCATGGCCTCAAGGGAAGAGGACATGGAGGAGGAGGAGGAGGAGGCGATGGAGGCGACAAGCACCAGCATCGTCAGCGTCGTCGCCATCGTAACCATCGTAATTCCGAAAACAACAAAGGATCCAGTGGGGTGGGGTTACTTAATTGGAGGGGTGGGGATAACTTTTGAGTACTGCTAAAAACGTTATAAGACTTTCAAAAGGGGGTAGGGGTATACAGAAATTGGGGTGGTATTGTACGGGGGTGGTTTTGGAAGGATGTGGTGGTTGTTGTAAACTGCAAAGCATTTCACTTGGGGGTACTCGATAAGGTAAAATGGTGGGGTATATGATAGTAAATTAGGGGGTAGGGGTTAAAAAGTAGGGGTGGGGTGATGTAATCCTTGGGTGTACCCACCCCCTTCGTGAAGGGAAAATGAGGGGTGAGGTAGGGGTGGAGAAGTTGGGGGATGAGGGTGCAAATGATGGGCGTCATGGAGGCCGCCATGGTGGAAGGCGGAGGGGAGGGGAGGAGGAGACGAAGACAATGGCGGCAACGACGACGGCGGCAACGACGACGACAATGATGATGACGAAGAGAACGACGATGATGACGATGATTACGATGATGACGATGATGACCATGTGGTTGTAGATAATGACGATGACGATGACGATGACGATGACGTTGGCAATGGCGATGGCAATGGTGGTGGTGGTGATAATCTTGGTGAAGATAATAATGACCAGAGTACAAGTAGAAGGGAAGATGAGCAGAGGAGAAGAGGAGGAGAGGAGACCAGAGTTTGAAGAGCACAAACACGAGCAATTTTTAGTTTGTCTGTGCGAAGACTGGGAAGGAGGCGAGCTTTGAGGAGATGAGAGATGAGGTATTCTTGAAGCAAAGCGATATGAGACAGGTTGGAAGGAAACATCAACAACATGTTGTTCAGATCAGAAGTAGGTAGGAGGAGCGAAGGAGGGTGGCGGAGTAGGTCCAAACCAAGCCGTGAGCCACTGAGTATGACGATGGTTGTGTTGTGAGGTCAGCTGCCTTATGAAGAGTAGGAGCAGTGTTGGGCGCTAGAAAACTGCATGCAGGAGAACGGGAAGCTCGATTAACAGCACAGGCAGACGATGATGTGTGGTTGGAAGCAGCTTGTGGTTGGAGGGAGGAGGTTGCGTTATTTGTGGTGGATGGGAATAGTGAAACAACACATGTCGAGACTAGATCACTCGAATACTGTCTGTCTTGTCAGTCGTGCCCTGTAGCGCAGTGAAAGTTCCTTCCCCGTGTTGCCTGCGGCACCTCCACCCTGATCTGTTGCATGTCTAACATGGAGTGAGCAGGGTAAAGACAAGAGGAGGAAAACAAACGCAATGACGAAAATCATGATGAGGATTTTCCTCGTCATGTGCTGCCTGCTCCTTCAGGCCCATAGCTTCCAAACCTTCACGACGTCATGGCATCGGTCGCGCACTGATCGCTCGTGCCTCTCCCGCTCCCTCCCCCACCTCCTCCCTGGAGCAGGCGCTCCCAAAGTCGCAGGACGCAGTCAGCTGAGGTCGGTCCGCATGGTCGGAGCGCTGGAGAGAAACTCTGCGACTGCTTCTCAGCTGTACTCCAGGTGAAGGAGCTGAGAGGAGTTTGCGGGTGGTCTGACGCCTACAGCAGGGACGAGCTGCCCGAGCTCTTCGACTCGCACGGGAGGCTGGACGCGAAGAAGTTTGTTGGGAAGTTGAGAAACGTTCACGGCCTGTGGGAGCAGATGACGAGGCTCTTCCCTGACCATGTTGCGCTCTCCGACCCCCTCCATGGCTTCGGGGACGACATGACGTACAGCCAGGCGTCGGCAGCGATCACGCGCATGGCTGGGTTCTTGCAAGAGCTCGGGGTGCAGAAGGGAGATAAGATAGCTCTCTTCTCGGAGAACAGCTACAGGTGGAGCCTCGTTGACTCGGCGATCCTTCAGGCTGGCGCTGTAGACGTTGTGCGAGGAGCGACTGCGCCTGTGGACGAGCTGAAGTTCATCTACTCGGACAGCGGGAGCAAGGCGTGCGTTGTGGAGAACGTGGAGCTGCTGGAGAAGCTGGTGAAGCAGGCGAAGCTCGGGACTGAGGTCGAGCCCGAGTTCGTGGTGGTGATGTACCCCAAGGACAAGAGCGGGGAGACGATCAAGAGAGAGGCTGGGCTGGGCTCAAGCTCGACCCGCGTCGTCACAGTTGACGAGATGCTACAGTCTTCCAGCTCTTACACGCCAGTGTCAGTGGAGGAGGAGGATACAGCGACGCTGCTGTACACTAGCGGAACGACAGGGCACCCGAAAGGAGTGGTCCTGACCCATGGGAACCTTCTACACCAGATGCTGGAGAACGTCTACAGCCCTTCCCTCCCCCTCGAGCCCCTCCCCGGCGACGTTTTCCTCTGCATCCTCCCGTGTTGGCACATCTTCGAGCGCTTTGCCGAGTACTACTCGCTGGTGAGAGGAGCCAAGTTGGTCTACAGCAGCGTCAAGACCTTCAAGTCAGACCTCCTCCGCCACCGCCCCCACATCCTCGTCGCCGTCCCCCGTCTATACGAGAACGTGTTCCAAGGCGTCCAGGCCAAGTTTGCAGCAGGGTCGTCACTGCAGCGCATGCTGGTAGCGTTCTTCACTGCGGTAGCAACCAAGAAGATGGAGGCAAAACGCTCCCTCCTCAACGCTGCTGCTATCGAGCCGCAGGATCAGCCCGCGTTCCTCCAGCGATCCCCTGCCAAGAAGCTGCTTGACCAGCTCGTCTCCATGCTCACTGTCTTCCTCCTCGCTCCTTTTGCTGCCATCGGTGACCGTCTCATCTGGTCTAAAGTGAGCTCCTCCTCCTCCTCCTCCTCCTCCTTCTGCTCCTCCTCCTCCGCCTCCGCCTCCTCCTTCTTCTGCTCCTCCCTCCTCCCCCGCCTCCTTCTAATCCCCCTCCTCCTCCTCCTCTCTCCTCTCCTTTGCTCCCGCTTCTCCTGCTTCGCAGCCTCTGCGAAGTTTCCCTCACGCTCTTTTATTCTTCCCTTTTTTATGTCTGCTCCTCCCTCCTATCCTCTTCCTCCTTATCCCATGCCTCTCCCCTCCTCTCCCCTCCTCTTCCCTCCTCTCCTCTCCTCTCCTCTCCTCTCCTCTCCTCTCCTCTCCTCCTCTCCTCACTCTACACGACGGCTGACGCAGCAGCAGGTGCGGGAGGGTCTGGGAGGGAGGATCAAGTGCCTCATCTCAGGGGGAAGCAAACTTCCGACGGCGCTTGACAACTTCT
>NW_005434629.1:125871-137573 GCF_000315625.1 Guillardia theta CCMP2712
CTGCTGACACTGTGCAAGACTACCAACGGAGACAAGGTCACTTGCGGGTACAAGCTCGCTGTGGAGCTACTGCAGCTCCGACATGCGAGCGGAGGCTGCAAGATGAAGATGGTGAGCTCGATTGTATCTCCTCGTCCTCCCTCCCTCCCTCCCTCCCTCCCTCACTCACTCACTCACTCACTCACTCACTCACTCACTCACTCCTTCCCCGTCTCTCCTCGTCCCTCTTTCTTTATTCTTGCTTGTGTGATTCCTCCCATTCCTTCCTCTTTACCCTCCCTCCCTCCCTCCCTCCCTCCCTCCCTCCCTCGCCCCATCACTTCTCACTCTTGTGCTCAGATCAGCGAGCTCTTGGGCATGGGTCTCAATGCTGGGAGCGAGTGGCGGGAAGGAAGGGCTCAAGGGTCTTGCGGGGGTTCGATCCTAGCAGGCACGCTATGGCTGCAGGTACAGCCAATCCTTGTCACGTGGCCGACCCTCTGCCTTCTCCTGTATTGGATGCTTCTCGTTGCCACCACCTCCTTCCCCTCCTTTTCCCGTGCTTCCTGCTCGCCTCGTCGTTGATCCTCTCGCTGTCCTCCCTGCTCCTTCGATCTCCTACGGCCTCTGCTTGCACAGCAGCTTGCTGACCTGAGAAGGAGGTGGAAGACGCGGAGAAGCTCGCGCTAGCCGAGAGGCTGATCGAAAAGGGCATGGAGGTAGGACGCTGCCTGGCCGGCCAGGGCCGGCGAGTGAAGTGACTTTCCTGTCCTTCAGTTAAACTCGGAGAGCATTGAGAGGACGACTGCTGCGAGCACAGGAACCTTCGTGCTTGCAGGAGCAATGTATCCCCTCCCCTCCTTCCTCCGTGTACCCCTGCTCCTCCTCTTCCCTCCTCCTTCTCCCTCCCCCTCCTCCCTCCTCCTCCTCCTCCTTGTGACCCTCCGCATTCTCACATTTCCCTCCATGCTGTTGAATCTTCTTCTACAGCAACTGCCCTCGCCTGTCCTCCCAGGCCAAGGCAGACATGCTCGTCCTGTTTCTTCGGTCGGGGATGAAAGTCGACCAGCCATGGTGAGCAGAAGAGAGTGTGCGACGAGAAGGGAAGGAGCAAGGAAGGAGGGAAGGGAAGGAGAGGAGGGAAGGAGCAAGGAAAGAGGGAAGGGAAGGAGAGGAGGGAAGGAGCAAGGGAGGAGGGGAGGTAAGGGATCAGTCAGGCAGTCAGGCAGCAGGTCAAAGGGAGGGGCGAGGAAGGGGCTGAGAGGATGGGAGGGGCGACTCGGTCGACCTGATGCTGCGAACAGCAAGCAAGGGGGGAGGGAGACAAGCACGGCACAAATCCTCCTCCCGCGAATTCTCGCGTCCATCCCCGAGCTGAACCTACGAGCTAGGATGGTGCGCTGATGGACCGCACGTGCTTCCTCCTCTAACGCTAGCGCAGGCGACGGAAATCTTGGAGAGGGGGGGGAAGGGGCAGCCGGAGGTGGTTGAGAAGCTGAAGGGGCTGCTGGGGGAGGCTGAAGTGGAGGAGGAGGCGAGGGAGAAGCTGCGACGAGTGCTGGAGGGAGGATGAGGGCTGAGCAAAACAATATTCTTTAATAGATATCGAGCCGTGAGGGACGGGAAGGGCGCGTAGGTGTAGCAAGTCAACAGAGTGGATAGAGAGGAAAGCGAGGAGGACTGGGGGTCAGAGGAGTGTCGGGTATGATGTAGAGGAAAGGACGAGGAGGACGAGGACGAGGACGAGGAGATAAAGAGGACGAGGAATGAATACAAGATGTACATGAAGTTGAAACTCATCATTCGTCTTCCACGCGCGATCTCTTCGCTTCCCTTTCCTCGTCCTCGGCGGATCTGCCAAAACGGTCACCCCCCAAGCTCCGCCACAGCCTCCTCGTCCAGCTCACATCGAGTTCGCCCGCTTCTCCCTCTTCTCACGCGCAGGAGAAGCCGATCGTGACCTGAAACGAGAGCAGTGAGGAGGAAGAAGAGGTGGTGATGGTGGTACAATGAAGGGGTCAGGAGAGAGGGAAGAGGCAAGTCTGCTTCATCTTACCTGTCGTCGTCGTCGTAAAGGTCGTCCTTGCCGATCGCCTCCATGATCTGACCAGCTCACTCTCAGCCACTCGCGTCCTCCGATCCTCTCCCCACTCTCTCCCTCTCCTGTGACCCCCGCTGTCCTTCCCCTCTCGCCCTCTCCTCCTCCTCCCCCTCCCCTCCTCCATTTTTCCACCTTGTCAAACAGCTCTGTCCTTTTCTCGTCTGCCACTTCCACCCATGCGCTTCTCTCCCCGCAGACCTTTTCAGCTTCCTGCTCGCCGAGCTCGTCAGCCTGCTATACCCCACCAGGTCAAGTCACGATCACCTTGTACGTAGCGCCGGCTGCGATCTTGCCTCTCTCGACGTACTTGCTGAGCAACCTCGCAAAGTCTTTCTCTGCTCGCTTTTGCTTCTTCTCCTTCTTCTCCACCTCCTCCTGCGCCATCTTCTTCTGCAGAGGCACCAACATCAACATCCCCGCGACTGTGCAAACACGGGTTGGGAGGAGGAGGAGGAAAGGGGAGGAGGAGGAACGGATCTAGAAACAGCAAGGCCAGGTCTCTCACCAGCTCATGGTAGAAGAGCTTGACGTGCTCATCAGACACGCCCTTTACAGCCTCGTGAGATCTCATCGCCTGCTCGAACTCCTCGATGGTGCACTTGGAGATGTCCAGCAGCTCCGCGGCCTTGTAAGCGTCCTTGAGCCTCGGCCTGTCCGCCTTGTACTTGACCAGTAGCTCTTCGATGAAGTCCTCGAACAGCTCCTGTGCCCTCGTCTTGCTCTGCTCCACCATCACCAAGAAACGCTCATCCTTGGCCACTGCCTCGTTCTCTCTGAGCTCCTTCCACCTCGTGGTCGCCTTGAGCAGACCTTTCTCGTGGCACTCCTGCATCAGCGCGTTGAACGCTATCCGCTGCTCCTTCTCTGCAGCCCTCCTCATCTCCTTCTGGACCTCCTTCTCCTCCGCCTCCTTGGTCGCCAGCTCGCCCATGTACTCGTCGAACGCGTCCAGCCGGTACTTGTCGTCTCCCTCAAGCGCGAGGTAGCGAGGGTCTTCCTTGATCAGACTCTTCACGTCCGTCCACCGCATCTTCGACGTCAGCTCTGGTACTTCGGAGAGAAGGGCACGGAAGTTGGCAAGGTTCTCGCTGCGAGCCGCCTTCAGCTTCTCCTTCTCCTTCTTCTCCAGCTCAAGGATGTGGTCCTCGAACAGTTCCACCCTCTCCCTCTCGCTCTCGACCTTGCCGAACCGAGGGTCCTTGCTCAAACGATCCTGGATGTCTCTGAACCTCGAAGTGTGGGTGATGAAGGAGGACTCTCGCAGCAGGACGTTGAACTCGTCCTTGGCCGTCTTCTTCCTGATCCTCTCCTGGTCCACCCAGTCCCTCTGCTTCTTAGCGATGAAGTTCTCAAACACGTTCTTCTTCTCGCCCGTGCTCTTGAGAGCTTTGAAGCGAACGTCCAGCTGCAGCTCCGGCAGGACTTCGTTCCACGTCACCTTGTGGGACGTCACCTTATCGTTGAGCAGACCTTTGAAGTCCTCCATCGCCTCCTCCTTGCTCGCATACTCCTTCCTCGGGAGGTCACACACAGGGTCGGCCTTTGCCTTTTCTTTCTTCGAGGACGCCCTGCTCTCCCTATCGTCCTCTGACTTGCGGTCAAAATCTTTCCCTCCATCTCCTGAAGCCTCGCCCTTTCGCCCTACACTTCCATCCGCATCGGCCGCTGCTCCCGATGCTCCCTCATCACCGTCGTCGAGCTCGGGAGGGCGGGTCCACTGAGTGGTGTTGGTGACGGTGTTGTGGTAGTACTTCTTCCCTTCCGGGGTCTGATACTCCTTCCAAACGCTCGCAGACTTTCCTGCCTTCTCCTCCGGGGTCATGAGCTCAGCCGGTTTCGTCCAGACAGACTGTTTGGTCAGGGAGTTGTAGTAGTACGTCTTTCCGCTCGTCTTGTCCACGTGCTCTGTCCAAGGGCCCATCTGAACCCCGGAGGAAGTCGTGACTCCGTGCTGGACGGGGGCCTGCAACGGCTCTCAGCCGCGCCCACGAGCTCGCCTGATGGGACTTACCTGAGCAGGAGGATGGTGCATCATGGGCTGATGCATAGCCTGCGGGTGGTGCATGCCATTCTGAGGCAAGCTCGGCGGCATACCTGGCGGAACCATTCCCGGCGGCTGCACAGGGTTCAGTGACTACCAGCATCTGCCTCTCCCTTACCTGCCCCATCGGAGGATTCATCGGAGGCATTCCTTGCTGCGGGGGCATGGCCGGCGGCATATGGCCCGGTTGAGGGCCCGGGTAAGGTGGAGCCGGCATTCCCATCGGAGACTGACCCCTTCCACCGTACATGGGACTCTGCATACCTGGTGGCTGCATTCCTGCTCCCTGCATACCACCCGACCCTCCGCCTGGTCCTCCCATGCCGCCCGGCCCTCCCATGCCGCCAGGGCCCATGCCGCCCGGTCCACCTGGACCTCCAGGTCCCATGCTGCCTGGCCCGCCTGGCCCGCCTGGACCCATACCTCCAGGTCGCATGCCTCCCGGCCCACCAACTGGTCCTCCCATGCCCCCGGGTCCTCCCATGCCCCCGGGTCCTCCCATGCCCCCGGGTCCTCCCATGCCCCCGGGCCTCATTCCGCCTGGTCCTCCACCTGGGCCCCCCATGGGACCAGGAGGCATACCCGGACGTTGCGGCATCATACCTCGCGAGCCCTGCATGGCATTCCTTACTCCCATCAGCATCGCAGTCTGAGACATGGCCAGCAGCTGCTTTGCCTGCATGCTCGGGCCCATGCCGCTCAGTGTCCCCATGCCCATGGGATGCTTCATGCCCATTCCGAAGGCATTCGCCATCGCCATCCTCCCCGCGCCCATGCCCATGCCCATGCCCATGCCCATGCCCATGCCCGGATTCATGCCGCCATGTCCTGGCATCATGGACCCTCGAGATGTAGGCGGCATGCCCATCTACAGGCGACGTCAGAGAAAGTCAACGGGGCGCACATGGAGGAGGAAGCAGCAGCTCTCACCTGCCCTGTGGGCGTCGAATTGGCCTTAGAACCTCCTGCCATCGAGCTTTGCGTCCCTGGTGTCGATTCTTGGCCGGAGGTTCCCGATGAAAGGGCAGGCGATTCCTGCATAGGGTTTGACGGAACTTCCTCCTCCGTAGCAGCTGATGTCTGCACCTCCTGTGGCGTCTGATCTGAGGGCGGAGGCTCCTGGGACATAGTGGGCTGCTTTTGCATCCATGCGGGCGTGGTCAATCCTCGACCTCGACCTCTTCCTGCTCCGTCCATGGTGAAGGCTCTTTCCTCGAAACGAATCTACCTCCGTCAAGATCAAGGTCGGGTCACTTCATCCTCGCAGAACGTGGCTGTTAGATTTTCTCTCCTTCAATCCGCTGCTCGTCAACTACTGATATCCACCCGCAAGCTCCCCGCTGGATTCAAACGAACTCTGCCTCGTGCTTCACAGAGCAATGTCCACCAGCCGCGACCCAAGGGCTTTTTGTGTAGTGATCTAGCCGATCAGCCTGTGGATGAGCGAGGAGAAGAGCGAGGAGGTAGCGGGAGGAGGGGAGGAAGAGGAGGAGCTGGTAGAACGATCCTCTGAGGAGCGAGGAGGAGAGGCGCGGGGAGGGAGCAGACGTCCACGAGGCATGTTGACTAAAAACATTGACTATATGCCCCCTCCAATAGATTCCACTCTGACAGCCAAACAAGTAGGGCCATGGTATAATATTTTCTATGTATTATCATAATCAAAATAAGCAAAGTCAATGCATTGACTGGCCCCAAGGACTAGCCGGGAGGAGAGCAGGTTTATAGTCAATTTTTTTCAGAGAGATATTGACTACAACCTCCTCTTATTACTCTCCTGATTGTCCTCGTACTGATCTTTCACTTAACTTTGAGTAAACGCCACGGTAAGTCCGATCAACTGGCAACGGTCACGGTGCCACCGGGATCGGACCGTGACCGTCGGACGCCCGGCCCGGCCCGGCCTGCGCGGCAGCGAGCTCCGCCGCCGCCGGCCGGACGGCGGCGGCCGCCCCCGGGCCCGGCGATTGCAGGCAACGTGACCGGTGTTGAACGGTGACCTCGGCTGGGTGACTGGATACGCGGGCCCCCGGGGCTGGGTGACTGCCCGGCCGGCGGTGGGGAACACTCCGAAGTGACGGTGGTCGGTCACAGTGGTCACGGAGTCTGGCGGGGCTCATCACGCGCGCAAAGTTTATTAAGTTATTCAGGCGCTTCAGTATAAGTATGGTCACCGTAGGCTCAGTGGCAGCCGAGCCAACGGGCGGCGCCGAGCCTCGGAGGCTGGCGCGCGGCCACTGCCAGGACTCTAGGGCGGTGTCACCGAGTCCGATACGGTCGGCTGTCACGAGCTGAGTCGCGGCGGCGCGCCCGGCCGGGCGCGCGGGCGGTCGGCGACCGCCGTTAAGGTTTTCTTAATCATGCCACACTGCCGCCGGCACTAGGCTGCAGTGGCGGGCCCGGAAGCTCCGCGGCCACCGGAGGCCACTGGCACCGTGACTCAGGCCCTGGCAAGTGATCATCGGACTCCCGAATTCACCGCCGAGAGTTGGCAAGCCTGTGAGGCTCCTTCACTGCTCGCGAGCGGCGTGCCACCGGGCCGCCGTTCTTCTGCTCAGTGAGTCAGCCGTTCTGTCCGGGCCGACTCCGGCGGCGTCACACCATCCCGGACCGTCGGACTCTGAGAGGGCCTGGGGCTTGTAGCCGGTAGATGGACCGCCGTACTCGATTCTCGATGCTCACGGCGATGAGACAGACTTGAAGTTCCGAGTTGGCTCAGCAGCTGCTTTTGGCGGAGTGGCTCTTGGTTGTGTCGGTAGGGAAACTTCAGTTGGTCGGAGTAACTTTTCCCAGCTTGAGAAGTTTCGTATACAGACAGAGGGCTGACAACGCTTTTCCATCCGGAGCCAGGCTCCTGCGTCAGACCAAGTCAGTTGCCACGGCAAATTCGTGTCCAGAGGTTCAAGCTCCTTTGTCGCATTCAGATGTCGCAGTCGCCCCCCCTCACAACCAATTTCTTAAACCTCCAATATCCCTCTTACATGATTCTCGAGCCCCGGTTCTACCAATTCTGCGCAGGTGGCTAGTCTTCTAAACTGCTGTTCTACTCTCCATTTCTCTTTTCCCTCCTTCCCTCCCCCCCTCTCCTCTACTCACCACAGGTCATCGATCGGAATCACTTTCAGCTTGATCGTCTCCCCCTCCTCCAGCACCCCCGTGCACTTATCGTGCAGGCTGCTGATCTCCTGCGGACTCATCGTCGCCCGGTACAGGAAGATCCGCAGGTACTCGTCGCATCCTCCTGCGGACGGGTAGATGCCGAGGCAGCCGCTCCCGAACGCCATCTCTGTCAGGTCCATCAGATCTTTCTTCTGCACCTTGAGGCTCGTCTCCTCCTCCAGCTCCTTCGCCGCCATCCCCACAAAGTCCCCGCTGTTGTCCAGCATCCCCGCCGGCAGCTCGTACAATGCCGCCTTCCCCACGGGCACCCGCGGCTGCACAGTGAGGAGCGTGTACTGCTTCTTGCTCTCCTTGCACGTGATGACGATGAAGATCGCGACCGCTCCTCCTCGCATGAACACGATGCCGGGCACAGGCTTCCCGTCTCTCGTCGTCGCCTCCGCCTTGAACTTGAGGAAGCCTATCCTCGGCCCGAAGAGGTCGATGGACTGCACCACCACCTTGGACACAACCAGCTCCTCGTCCATCTCCCGGCACCAGTCATTGAAGGCCTTCATCTCCTTCATCTTCAGGTAGTGCTCCTTCAACACCGCATGCTCGAACTCCATCGGGACGTCGTTGCCACGGATCTGCCGCTCATCGTCAGGAGAGTCTGCCGAGTGCAGGAGACTGGGGATGGAGACAGAGGGAGTGTGCGATAGGGGGTGGCTTCTTACCTGGCAAGTCAGAGGTAATGGACGAAGCTGCAGAGGTCTTTTGGGGACTGTTCCTGCTGCTTCGGCCCTTCCTGCTCGGGTTCCTCCTCCCGCTCCCGCTCCCACTTCTATTCCTGCTCCTGATCGTGCTTCTGCTGCTCCTGCTGCTCCTGCTGCTCCTGCTGCTCCTGCTCCTGCCTCTACTCTTGCTCCTTCGGATCCTGGTCCTGCTGCTTGAGCTCCTCCTCGATCTCCTCCTCCTTCTCCTTCCCCACTGGATCCTGCTCTTGCGGATCCTACTCCAGATCCTGCTCCTGCTCCATCCGCTCCCCTACACTGTGCGATGGCCCCTTTCGTAGCTGTTGTGTCATTTTTGGAGCAACAGCCGCCCATGGCGGCTGCCAGGACGTTCGTTAAAAAAAGCGTTGATCCGGTAGGGAGTAAGACATACAGAGCGTTGGGGTAACTGAGAATGCTGCCTTTTTTTAAAGTCAAATGGAAACTCTGAGGTGAGCTGGCAGTGTTGGGAGCTAGTCAAATTCTGTGCTGGTCAAAAATGAAAAATGTGGGGGAGGGAGAGGAGGGGAGGGGAGGGGAGGAGGACTCGAGGAGGAGGAGGATAGCAAAGTATCTTGACTGTTGGTTTCCGTACAGCATTCATCTGAGTTGATGTAGAGGAGGTTGCTGCTGAGAATGAACGTCATCGTCGTCGTCGTCGTCCTTCTCACCTGCTGCGTTCTTTGCCCATTTGCGATAGAGTCGGGCTCAAGGCTCGAGGACGCCGAGAGATTCAGAAAAGAAGCAGAGAGGATGAGGCTGCAGGGAGAGAGCGAGAGAGCTCTCAAGATGTTCCAGGAGACTCTCCGTCTTGACTCAACGAATAGTAAGGTGTGTCTCGGTTGTACTTGTAGCTCCTTGCCGCCGGACGTCTCCTTCTTTCTCATCCTGCCTCCCCTTCCCTGCACTGAAAGGGCTTCTCAGGCCTACTGGGGGATAGGAAGAATCTTGCTCGAGCATGAGCGTGTTGAGGAAGCTTTGCCCATGTTCAGAGAAGCAGTCACAACAGCCGAGGAGGAGAAGAGGAGGGACAAGGAAAGCACGAGGGTCACGGATGTTGCTCTTGCGGTCATGTACCAGGACCTTGGGGTCTGTCTTGGAGAGAACTTTCGCTTCAAGGAGCAGATGAAGGCTTTCGAACGCTCGCTGTCCATCCGATACAGGTAGGCAGGCAGACACGTGCGGAGGTTTCCTACTTATCCCTTGCTCACCACAGCGAGAGGACGTACACCAACCTCCAGAGGGTTCGGCAGTTCATGTGCGAATGGAGGGACTGGGACAATAACATGCAGGAGCTCGAGCGACTGGCCAACAGGAGCTTGCACTGGCTGCCCGGATGGCAAGGGAGCAACGCCAATACCATCCAGCAGAGCTACCTTCTAGTTCCTCCCCAGCATGCTCTCTACTACCCGATGAGCCCGATCACGACGCTGGCAAGCGCTCGATTCTGTGCCCTCCTTACAGGTTGTGAAGCCAAGGGAGGAAGGAAGGGACGAGGAGGAGGACAGAAAGGAGTGGGGGAGGGAGAGAGATAGGAGAGGGGGGGGGGGAGAGACTGGAGAGAGAGGGAGAGAGGGAGAGAGGGAGAGAGGGAGAGAGGGAGAGAGGGAGGGGGTTTGCAGGAAGGAAGGGACGAGGAGGAAGGCGGAAAGGAGGAAGGGAGGGTAGGAGGGAGGGAGGGAGGGAGTAATGATGACGTTTGTCCTCTGGGCAGAGAGGGAGGCACGAAAATTGCAGTTGAAACCGTTCCGGCACCCGCAGACCTCTTGGCGTCCCAAGGAGGGAGTGAGAGTGAGAGTGGCAAGTTTCCTGCTCTGACCTCTGTTATTTCATCCTTCTCACTTCTACTCACTCCTCTTCCTTTGCCTCCTGCTCCTGCTCCTGCTTCTGCTCCTGCTTCTGCTCCTGCTCCTGCTCCACGTCCTCTTTGTTTACTTCTTCCCCACTCTTCCTTCCTTCATCTCCTCATTCTTCCTCCCAGGGCTACCTCTCTTCTCAGTTTGCAGCCAATTCCTTCGGATGGACGATGGAGCACGTCTTCTCTTTCCATGATAGGACCCGATTCCACGTGATCGCCTTCTCGCTCTCCTCCTCCGATGACCCCACAAGGTGTGCGTGCTACCCTTTCATCCTCCCTCTTCCTTTACCCATCCCACTCAACTCCTTTCTTCTCTCTGTTCTCTTCTCTCTCCGTGGCTTGTTCATTTTTCTTGTCTCAATCTGCAGCTTTCCTGTCCATCATTGGCCTTCCTCCTCGGTCTCATCTCCTTCACCTCTCCCTCTCAGCCCGTCTCCTCCTTCACGCACGGAGTTTACCGTCCAGCCGCGTGCAGGCGGAGCATGGTGGAGGAGGTCGAAGACTTCAAGGATGTGAACGGCATCGATCCGGCCGGCATCGCGTCAGCGATCAACGAGCTTCAAGTTCATGTCCTCCTCGATGTAGACGGGTACCGCGACGTTCGCGTCACCACAGGGGTGGCAGACAACATGCAGGTGGAGGAGGGTGAGAGAGAGCAGAGACTGAGGGAGGAGGGTGAGAGGGAGAGAGGGAGGGGGTAGGATACAACATATGACGCAGCATATGAAGATATAGGATATTACTGGAGAGGCGAGGGAGGGAGGGAGAAGAGCGAGCAAGAGGACCAGAGGACAAGGAGGAGGACGCTCTCCTGGGATCCCTGACAGAAGCACGACAGGTCCTGGCTTTGCGTCCTGCTCCCATCGTCGTGAACTGGCTGGGCCCCTGCTCATCTAGCGGAGCTGACTTCGTCGACTTCCTGCTATCAGACCGTCTGTCGTCGCCCCCTGACTTTCAGTCTCACTTCACAGAGTCCTTTGCCCTCCTCCCCCTCTCCTTCTCCGTCTCCTCCCTTGCCCAGTCCTACTCCAACCTCACACGGATCTTCTCCTCTGCCCTACTGTCTGGGTACCCTGTCCTCCTTCCTCGCTCTTCCCTTCCTCCTGATTTGAAGACCAGGGACAGCAAGCCCACAGACTTGCAGACAGCGCTGAAGCGACATGGAGTGAGGCGAGAAGAGCATGGCGTGCCGGCAGAAGGGCTCGTGCTCGCAGACTTCAACAAGTCGTTCAAGCTCTCTCCTGACATGTTCACTACCTGGCTGAGCCTCCTCGTCGCCTTGCCCGGTCAGCCCTGCCCAGTCAGCACATCCTGCAGCAGCTGACGCGAGCACTAGGTAGCGTCCTTGTGCTAGGGGAGGCCGAGGAGGCGGCAAAGAAGAATATCCGCAAGGAAGCGAGGGAGGCTGGCGTGGACCCCGGCAGGATCTCCTTCCCCGACCCTCACGTGACGCACGGGGAGCACGTGACCAGAAGGCTGCCCATGGTTCTCTCGCTCTGACACCCTCCTTCACTGCCAGCCTCCTTCTTTTATTCCTACCTGACTGTGCTCTCCGTCGCCTGAGTCGTTCTTGGCTCATTTCTCCTCCTCCTCCTCCTCCTTCTCCTCCTTCTCCTCCTTCTCCTCCTCCTCCTCCTCTCTCTCTCTCTCTCTCTCTCTCTCTCTCTCTCTCTCTCTCCCCATCCTCTTCCTCCTCTCCCTCCTTTCCTTCTCGCCACAAATGCGTACGAGGAGAAACTCCAGCAAACCTCCGTTGCTTCCGTTTGATTGATTGCTGAAACCAAGCCGTTGAAGCCCTTGAGAATGCTGTGCTTATGGAAAAAAATGAAACCTGTCACAGTTCCCTCTCCA
>NW_005434629.1:138102-142959 GCF_000315625.1 Guillardia theta CCMP2712
CCCCTCCCTCCCTCCCCTCCCCTCCCTCCTCCTCCTCCTCTCCTCCCCCCCCCCCACGCTGTTGCTGCTGCCGCCGCCGCAGCTACTACAGTTGACAGTCAGGCAGCTTCGCAGGCGGTAGGAGGAGAGGCTGGTATCGCAAGAACGCTGGAGGACTACAGGGAGATCGCGATCAAGCTAGCGACGAGCGGGGAGAAGCTGCGGAGGCTAAAGGAGAAGATCGTGAGAGAGGGAGGAGCTGCTGCTGGGTAACTCTTTGTACCCTCTAGCGGCCATGCTGAGCAGCGTGGGGCAGGCGGGGCCTTTTCGCCACCTCCAGGATGGTGGGGGAGATGGAGAGGATGTTCCTCCTCATGGGAGAGCAGATGAGGAGGAGAGGAGGAAGCAAGCCGCACCATCTCGTGCTAGCAAATGTTCCAGGTAGGCTCTCAGTCATCAATCTCCTCTCTGCTCACCTGTCCTACCATCACAGGGAACGAAGGAGCGAGGGCGGGTGCACAGCGGCACGGGGAACGAGCATGACTGTAAGCGGGGGGGGGGGGGTTGATCGGCATATAAAAGAGGTTGGTAGGACGTCAGCTATCATCCACCAGCCTCTCCCATCCGACGGATCTCGTCCGCATGCTTTCTCAGCATCTCCTCCACGCTTGCCTCCATCAACGTGCCGATCCCTCCCCATATCATGCGGTCTGCTCCCGCAAAGTCAGCATGCCGCCGCTCGAGCTCGGCTCCCACTCACCTCCCACGCATGTGATGTCGTCGGTGACGTCCTTCACGGCTCGGAAGCCGAGTCGTCGGTAGTGTCGCTCGAGGATCTTGTGCTGTCTCTCGTTGTCTTTGATCGCCAGCAGCTCCGCCCGTCGGCACCCCTGCTCGTATGCATACCTCCCAGCGTAAGCACCGAGCAGCAAGCTCAGGCCGTACACTGAGTTGCTTCTCCATCCTCTCTCGTTCACGGAGACCTTCTTTCTGTCCGTCATGCTGTTCGGGTTGCCCGTGTTCACCGTCGACAACCGCATCGTGTCTTGACGCATCAGGTTACCCACGATGGTGCCTGCAGTGTACCCGATGGCCTGTCCCTTTCCTTCCTCCTCGCCATCCTTTGGCGTCTTGCGTATCATGACTCGGTACAGCGGGCCGAGCTGAGTGACTGTGAAGGAGAATCCCGACGCTGCTGCTGCCTGCTCCACATCCTGGAGCGTCAAGAGGTCTTGGTCGTTTGCCACCTTGCACGTCACAGGCGCTCGGCTCAAGGAACGGACTCTGCTCCTTGAGGCTACTGGACGTGCATGGACAGTATTCGTTATAGCAGAGAAAGGCAGGACTCCAGGCCTCGGTGGGGATGCAGTTCCATGAAAGAACGACGTGTGGAAAGCCGACGCCATATGCACTTGAGACAATAAGCATGCGCAAAAGAGCAGGGAGGAGAGAGGGAGAGAAGGTGGGAGGATCAAACGAGCTGGTGGGGAGAAGGGAGAAGGCTTGGACACATTTCTTCTGCCCTCCCCCGCACCCATTCTTCTAGTTTCCTGCATTAGGCCTCGGGTGAGGACCCCACCCCTCTTGGGATCCTGATTCGTTTATGACTGAATCAAGAAGATGGGGTAGGGTGCATCTGGAAGAAACTTTACAAAGTTTCAGCACCCAACGTGGAAACTTCTGAACTACCGAAGTTCAAGAGTTCAAGAGTTCAAGAGTTGCTCGATTGCGCTTCAAAAAAGAGTTCTATTACTAAAACACGATAACTATTTTATGTTATCAGTTGTACCTGCAAGATCAGTACTGTAGCTCAGACAGCCCCCGATATCTGGTACACTTTTTAGATGTAGACCGACACTGTTTGTAGCACTTTATGTATAATATATATATTTGAAGTTTTACCCCTGGGTCTCACAGAATCAAAAATACCTTTCAGACAATGGTTAAAATATTTTAACTCCAATTTTAGTCTTATTTTCTATTCTCAAGACGCTTTTGTATAAAAGATTCCATTATTAGGTTGATGACATGACGTAACAGAGTATTGCTACCCTGCCCCTACCCCCTATTTTCCATTTACCACCCTACCACAAGTTTCCCAGGGAACAACAGTGGTTGTGAGAAGAAAGGAGGCCGGTGTGTTGATGTTTGAATACCCCCACCGATATATTTGAGAACATTGCGTTATACCTACATGGACCCTATCAAATGTATCAAAGTACCGGGTACTAAAAGGATAAGTTATCACATGAAGAGACTTTCCGACCGGCTTGTTTCATCGGCATAGAACCCCCCAAACATACCGTACACTCGCCGACATCGCAGGCGTTGGCTTCCACAAACAGGTACAAAATTGCCATGGCACTTGCTAAATTTCAAAACAGTTCTCTTTTAAAATGAAAATGAGAATTTTATTTTCAAATATTTCTCAGCATCTTTCCGATTTGAGACACCTTCATGGAAACTTCTCTGTTCCATTCTCTTTTGGTGTTACAACCCCCATCCAATCCATCACTCTTGTCTCCCCCACCCCCATTGATGTAGTACCCCACCCCTTACGCCTGTATCCATCACCCAGACAATCAGGGAAAAGTACCCCCTGCCACCTAGCTCTTCTCCACCCCACCCCCTGATCGTATGCCACATTTCCTCCTTCCCGGTCTGTACCTTTGACAGCTAACCCCCCCTGACTGACACCCCCCATGATCCCATGTTGACTACCCCACCTTCGAAACAGTTACCCCACCCAATCAGGCTCACCCATACCATCTACATCAAAATAACCCCTCCTTTTGCCTTTACGACGCCCGGTACCCCTTACCCCTACCCCCCAATATCACCCCCCGTCCCCTTCCCCCGCCTCACGTCCTTTAAAAGGCTCTCGATGCGTCTCTGCACACCACAGCTCTGACGTGAAGCTCGGCTATCCTCTGCTGACCGCTCACCGCCCTGCGCTCTTCCCACTCGCTGCATTGTTCACTTCCCCTGAAACCACAGTGCACACATCGCACCTGATCAGACTCCTTTCGACCCACCAAACAAAATGATGATGGAGGAATTCCTGGTAAACTTCGACAACAAAGCCAAGCCCGTCGCTGCCACCAAGGCCTCTGGGGTATTGTCTTGTCTTTGCTTTGTTTGCACTAGGTAACAGATCCGTGCAGGGCGTGCGTATCCCACAGAAACGTACAGTCCGACGAATGCAAGACAACGGTCCGGCTGTGCTACCTAATGAGAAACTTGGTGAATCTACACCAGATCTTGTTCCGGTCTCCATGGACGTGTCCAGAGTCCAGCCAGCTCGGGAAGCAAATCTGCATATGGCAGAAAGGATGCAATCGCACACACCCAAGATGGAGAAGGCCCCACAGAACTACATGAACAATAGACGTGCTGCGGGACCCCTCCAGCAGCCCCGCCCTGGATTCTAATCTTTGTCTCCGTGTAAAACATCTGCGATGCTCTTCATTGGGAGGGATGGGTTTGCTTTTCGAGTGTCGCAGCCTTGTAGCTTTTAGTGTTTATGAGTATCATATACATAGCCCAAAGCTGATAAAACTTTACCTTCGTTGATTCTTTCGAAAAAAAATAAAAAAGAGGTTTAAACAAACAAAAGGCTTCTTCTCTCCCCTATCCCACAGTCTTATGCTGAGACATTGAGATCCTGTTGTACCTTTCCTCACACAAATAGATAGGTTGGTACTTGAGCTGCGGAGGAAAGGACCTGTTCCAGGAAGTTAGCTCCACATGATCGACTGGCTCTTGCAGCACCTTCATCAGATAGTCCTTGCGCGCCTGATGCTCAGCTTTCACATCCCCATCGACGTCTAGAGCATCCCATTCCCTGTAGAGGAAGATGAGAACAGACATGCAAGGAGGTATGAGACAAGACAAGGACTGAGATGCAAGGAGATATGAGGAGAAGGGAAGACGATAAGGGAAGAGGAGGTTGGATTCGACGTAAGATAGAAGTGAAGATACGAACACAGAGTGCAATCAAACATCATCTTACCAGTAAGGGATGGAAACAACTCTGTACCTGCAATTATCATGATCAGTGTGATTGCTTTGCATAAACAAAGGGCCGCTCCCCCCTCTTTCATCTCCTCCCTCCATGCTCGTCCTGCTCCTGCTCCTGCTCCTGCTCCTGCTCCTGCTCCTGCTCCTGCTCCTGCTCCTGCTCCTGCTCCTGCTCCTGCTCCTGCTCCTGCTCCTGCTCCTGCTCCTGCTCCTGCTCCTGCTCCTGCGCCTCCTCTGTATCATCGTACCCAATCTTCCGCAGCTGCTTTCTCTTGAGTGCAGTTCCTCCCAGCGGCACCTGCTCGCTGTCAGCCCTGCTCAGCTGAGCACAGCGCTGCTACTCTCACATAATCGTTGCGAGGAAAGTGGGAGGGGCCGTCCACCTCTACAGCACAGAAAATCTCTCCCCCTGCTCCCCCCGCTCCTCCTCCCTTGTTCATCCTTGGAATCTCGACGAGAGCGTCAATTGAGTAGCCGGTAGAAGAATCGACATGCTCCTGCAACTCAGGTCAAGAGCATCGAGAGCAGAGCGGGGGACAGAAAGAGGAAGGGAGCGAGGGAGCAAGGGAGCGAGGGTGGGTGGGTGGGAGCGAGGGAAGGAGGGAGCGAGGGAGATCCAAGCTGTACTCACTTCCTGTACTCGCAGACCTAGATCTTTCATGCAGGAAACAACTTGCTTCTGCATTGCTGAAAGAAATGAAAGGAATATATCAATGCTCCCGTACTCCCCCATTCCGTCCTATCGTCCTCATTCCTCCCTCTTACATTGCCCCGCATCGCCCACGTCCTCCCCTTCCCGCCTCCTCTCCTTCCCGCCTCCTGTCCTCCCTCCCCACCTGATCTTGATCCTCGTCCAGT
>NW_005434629.1:143059-153725 GCF_000315625.1 Guillardia theta CCMP2712
TCGAGAGGATGCAAAACGAGCAGGAACAGGAGCAGGAGAAGCAGGGGGGTTTGGAGCAGGCGCAGGAGCAGGAGCAGGTTCTCACAGTGACGGGAGAGACGTTCCCGCTGATAGCTGCTGCCCATGCCGTGTTGGAAACGAGCTGGAGGGCAGTCAGCAGAGTTTGACCAGGAGGATAAAGTAGCGAGGCGACAATCAGGAAGTCGCAGAATGAGAAAGGGTATCAGTGAAGGAGAGGTTGGGTGGGGATGATAGAAGGAGGGAGAGAAGCGAGGGGAGGTGAGGAGTAAGGGGCGGGGGGAACAGACAGCAGCAGGTGGAGGAGAGTGAGGAGGAGGAGAGTGAGGAAGAGGAGAGTGAAGAGGAGTAGCAGGAGGAGGAGGATGGGAAGGGGGAGGGGGAGGAACACCTGGGGGGTTATGGTCTGGTTGGTGTGGTCGGATGAGGAGGAGATGTAGTGGACGAGGAGGTTCTGAAGGATGGTCAGCTGGAGGAGGAGAAGGAGGAGTCTGAGGTTACAATGACATCGTCGTCCTGGTAGTTGAGGTATGCAAAGGATCTCAACATGCCGCTGACTTGCTCGGTCGAGAACACGCTGGGAGGATGTGAGAGAAGAAGGGAGGATGTGAGAGGAGGAGGGAGGATGTGAGAGGAGAAGGAAGGAGGAGGGAGGGGAGGGGAAGACTGACAGTTGCTGGTGGGACGGAGAACTTGGCAGATGAGACTTGACGAGCCTGAGCGCAGCCGTCAGAAAAAGGTGGAGGGAAAGGGTGAGGGAGGAAGAGGGAAGCAGATGGAGCAGTTAAAGCAAGGAGGAGGAGGCAGTGGAGGAGAGGAGGAAAGGAGGAGAGGGAGAAACAAGGACAGGAGGAGAGAAGGGCAGAAGGGGAAGGGAAGGGAGGAGGATCAAGAGGAGCGAGGGGACCTTGAGAAATGAGCAAGGAGACTCTCGTCTCTGAACTGACATCTTGCCATGGACATGATGAAGTTCTGCAGACGGTCGAGTCAGCAGCAGCACGAGGATCCAAGGACCAGCACCGCAATGCTGGCGTCGGAGAACTCCGCCGCCGCCGCCCGCTGAGCTGTGGAGGACAGAGCTTGCAAGACTCGGAGAATCTTTGTCTCTGTTTGCGATTTCTCCCTACCCAGGTTCTCGTACCTGCAGGCTACGAGGTGGAAGAGGGAGGAGAGGACCCTGACGGAGGACTCTCTCGCTATCTTCTCTGGCAGAGAGTCGAGCATGAAGGTCCAGATGGGCTGAGAGACCGAGTGAGAGGGTTGAAGATGATAGTCAAGGTGAACAGAGAGCCGTCATCATCATCAGCATCATCATCATTACCACCACAACCACCACATCATTATCATCATCATTTCCATGACCATCACAATCAAAATCATCAACAACACATAATCGTCGTCATCATCTCAATCATCATGATCTCCATCAGCAACTCACATGCCCCCATGTCTCCGATCTCGTGAGAGCCGTCATGAAGTGAACAATGTCCTGCGAGCTCACGGCGTGCGAGCAGCGCCTTCCGATCTTCTCAGTGGCGGAGCAGAGGAGGTCGATGCTCCTGGGAGGAGCATCATCATCAGAAAGGGAATCGCCGAACAGCATGAAACATCTGCACAACATGGAAGACGGGTCTTGCAAACATGCAAACATGTTTGCACAACAGTAGGTCGCTCAACAGCATCTAAGATTCCTCTCTCCTCATCACATCATCATAGCCAACATGCCAACCTGTCCCGCTGCGATCTGCTGATCCATCTCGCATCGTAAGCGCGGGAGAGGAGCAAGCAGAGGATGGAGCATGACGAAGGGTTGTCAAGCTTCATATCGCCGTGCATGATCTCGTCAACAAACCAAGACAAGCATGTCTGCGCAGCACGCTGCTCCCTCTCCTTTCCGCCAGCTGACGACGCGCCCACGAGTTGGTGCGACAGGACGGCTTGCAGCATCTTGACCGCGTCGAACAGCACGAGCGTCTTGCCCTTGGCATGCTGCAGGTAGCGAGCTGTGAACTCCAGCAGCTCGACTTGGAGGAGGCCGCTGCGGCATGAAGACGACAGGACGGCCGCCAGAGTGCGATGGTCGGGGATCCGGACCCTTCCCTCCATGATCAGCTGCAGCTTGTCAGGCGCATCAGGGAGGGAGAGGAAGTCAACGACCGAAATCAGCGGCTTCAAGAGCTCTGGGTCCTCGATCTTGAGCCGTTCGTAGGCGGAGAAGATCAGGCATGCGGAGTGGGAGGTGAACTCTCCCTCCTGCATGCTCCTCCGGATGTTCTGAGAGGAGCGGGAAACGTCAGGATCCGGTCGGGGAGGAGCGGAACAGCTGATGAGGCATCCCCTTCCCTTGTCCTGTTCACCGAGCTTGTTCATCCCCTTCTTCCTATTTCTACCTCCTTGGTATCTTTTCCACCGCCCTATCTATCTTTCCTCCTTTCACTTCCCATCTTCCTCCCTAAGTTTCAAAACAGTTCTTATCTCACTCTCACTCTCACTCTCACTCTCACTCTCACTCCTCCTCCTCCTCCTCCTCCACTTCCTCCTACTCCACTTCCTCCTCCTCCACATCCTCCACCACATCCTCAACCACCACCACCTCCTCCTCTTTCCCTCCTCTCACCTGCGCAAGAATCTGAAACAGCTCCTCGTCAATGATCTCGGCATGAGCAAAGGCGTGCAGAATCATCGCTGCTGCCTGCATCGAGATGTATCCTGGATTTTCCTCCCTCCTCACTCCCTCCTCCCTGTGCTTCTTCCCGATCCTCTCCAGCTGCTTGAGGCGCCCCGACGCCTTCTCAAACAGTCCCATGTACACACACGTCCCCATCCCCTCCTCCTCTTCCTCCCCCTCTCTCTGCCTCCCATCCTCCACTGCATCCTGCTTCCTCCCTTCCTTCCCTTCCTTCATCCCAGGGCACTCCGCCCTGCCATCCAGCACGCTGGTCACCGAATTCAGCAGGAGGGCCACTTCTTTAGATGACAGGTAGCGCATCCCGTCGTCTGCCATCGTTGCCAGTGTCCCCATCACTGCCTTCATCCTCCTTCCCAGCTCTTCGTCCTCCTCCAACTGCCCGCTGAGCCGCTTCACATGGTTCATAGCAATGACGCTGTGCTTCCCGCTCAGCGCTCCTCCTGCTCCCTCCAGACAACATTCCAGGTCTACCAGGAGAGCAAGCAGCGATCTGTACTTGGCCAAATCCCGCGGAAGCTGCCCCCTCACTACAGTCCGCGCAGGGCTTGACCAGGACCCGAACCAGCTCTCGTTGCTCTCCCTCCTCCTCCTCCAACCCACTGCCGCCTCGCTCGCCACCAGGGGCACGATGATGTTGTACCGCCCCCTCCTTGCTGCGCTCCTTGCCACAGACTGGCACCATCCGAGCTGGTCCGACAGAGTCTGGATCCCTGTGCTCCCTCCATCCTCCTTGGAGTCAACCGCCGCCTCCCTCGTCCTCCTCGTCCTGACGTCTATAGTCTCTCTGCAGTGCTCGTTCCCTCCCAGGTACTGGACGGTCACTCGATGGAAGTCTAACATGCCGACGACAACGGCAGGCTTCCAGTCACCCTCCACTTCAACCTCCACCACCTTGCCGCACTCAACGAACTCAGTCACCTCACCATCTTGAGGCCCTTGGGAAGCGGGGGGGGGGGAGGAGGAGAAGGACGAGGACGAGGACGAGGACGAGGACGAGGACGAGGACGAGGGGGAGGAGGACTTGTCCTGATTCTTTGGCGGGATATAACCGTGTGACTGGGCTGGATCCCTGCGAAAAGAGGCCTCCGATCGAGGACAACCCTCATCCACCATGCTGTAGAGGGTCCTGCTGCAGATTCGCCTTTCCGAAGGCATACATGGCAGCAGGCCATGAGAGAAGAGAATCGATGCTCGTCTATGCTGCTGACGATGATGCGTATCCTTGAACACTTTGACCCTCGTGCTCTTGTAATGCACCATGGAATTTAATGGAACATGGAAGGTGTTGATTTCCGGCTGAAGAAACAACAGCATGACAAACAACCGTCCAACTACCCCCATGGTCTTCATCATGTCTACCCCTTTCTCCATCCTATGATAAAACGAAGCTTCCTCTGCTTCCAGAGGATGTATGTACCAGCAGACAGCCCTCGCGTCGTCAGAACATGTCACACAGGATATGACAGGAACGTGCAGGAGTTACGACAGAGGTATTGTTCGCACGAGGTAGGAGTAGAGCTGCCCTTCGCCTTATGTTGGAGAGAGGTTGGTGTTCGCTTTTGACCCTGTTCCCTTCCTGTCTCCTCCTCCTCTCCTCCCTTCTGCCATCGGCCTCGCTTCCCCTTGTCTGCACCATCCTGGGTGCGCCCGAAAAATTTGTCCTTCCGTCGAGGGCTTACATGTTTATCAGATTGCTTGAACATTGCTTGAATTATTTCAAAATCAAGACATCTTGATTTGAAATATGTTACTTTGATTAACAAAGGTATGCCCTTGCCGCGATTGTAGATGGAATCAAACACCACTTTCTATCAACGATGGGGTGAAATGGGAATGGATTCTCCCATGAGGTAGGGGTAGTGATGTTCAGGGGTAGTCTAAATTCTACAATCCACAGGGTTCATGGATATGGACAAATACTTATAGGCTTTACTATAAAATTATTGATAATTAGAGCTAGGGTTCAAAAAAGGTCGAATATTGATGCGGGACGAAGGGTGGGGGGTGGAGGCCACTGGGGCACCCCCAGTGATTGTTATATGGTGAACAACGGGTAGTACATCTGACTCTAGAGGGGGTGGGGGTTATTTTTTCACCGGGTCTATTGTAGATATGTGGTAGGTAGAAATGAGGGTGGGGGTAGTTCTCGAGCTTTGGGACCGAGGGAGGTAGAATGAATAGATCAAGGGTGGGGTATATGATGAAATGGATGGGTAGGTAGGTGGTTGTAAATGCTGAAAAGATGGTGGGTATAAGAGGGTCTTGTTGTGGGGTGGGGTCGGTTTGAAGGAGAGGGTGGGTGTACGACATGTAGGGGTGGGGGTATTCATGTAGTTGGAATCAAGTTGTGGGTGAAAATGGAGGTGTTGCGGCGTGACGCGCGACATGTGGTACGACGTGCGCTGAGGATGGCGAGGGACTGGAAGCAGATCGTGAGGAAGCGAGAGGAGCGAGACGACGAGAAACTCGAGAAAGAGATCGTCTACATCCGGTCGGAAGTGAGGTGAGTTGCGTTCCTAGCGCTGGGTAGGGGCGCAAACGAGAGGGTGCTCGCGGTCAGGGGTTTGTTGGAGATGCTTTGTCATGTTTGAAACGTTGATGTGTGTTTGAATGTGTGAACAGACTTGTTCCCCTGTGGGATGCCTGTTTGTGTTGTGTGCTATAGGTTTTGAGGCGCGCTTGAAACCGCGAATGCTCCATTTCCCCCCGCTGGTTGGTGGGCGCTGATTCGTTCGTGTGTGCTCCTGTCGCAGGTCTACGGTTGAAGCAAATCGCAACCTCACATCATACTCACAGATCCGAGAAGTCATTCAGAACTCAAATGACAGGGTTGACTTGATATTGCACTATCGTATTCCCTATCCTCGCTACCATTACGTGTACGACGAGACCAGGGAATTGCAACATGTTGATGGTTCCAACTGCATGGAACTTGAGGGCCATATCTTGGATATTCCAGTATCTCATAGCAGGACCTGAAAAGCTCTTGCAACTCGTTGATTGTACAATACGCTTCTCATGTCAACGTGAGACCGACATCGTAACGTGTCGGTCCGACATATCGTAACGTGTGCGCACCATGGCGTGTTAAGGAGCATAGCAGTCTGATGGTGTGGGTGTCTTTGTGAATAAAGGCATGCCGATGGATTCATCTCACATTCACATTCGAACATATCGACACTTTCCATCACCTCCCGAAGAACTTCTTTAGCTGCAAGAATCGCTCTTTCATGAACCCGCGAGATGTCTGGGCGGGGCTGGAGTTGGAGGAGGTGTTGGCGCTCGCTGCCCCCTCGATAGGACTAGTGGTAATGCTCAGTATGAGAACATCGGTCCACACAAGAACACAAGCACTCACCTCCTCAAGTATCTCCTGACTGGAGTGCTGTGCAGAGAGCGATTGCCCAGGCTGAGAGTGTTCCTCCCCGTTGAGCTGAGGGTTATGGGTGTGAGGGGCAAGCGACCGAGATGGGGAGAGCACAAACCTCCTGGGGTTCACCATCCTTGTGCTGTAGCGCTCCCTTGAAGCCTCAGCTGTGTATCTTTCGCTCGTTCGACTGGCCCTGGACAGGAAAATGAACAACATACAAAGTCGGAAGGGGAGGGCAGACCTTTCATGGTGGTTCATCATCACTTGCACGTTTCTGCTTTGTCTAGACACAACAGCGCGATGCTCTTGGGTCTTGCCGGTGCGTATGCTGATGCCCACCACCATCAGCGCCTCTAGGCTAAGATTACAATCGAGACGACCTGATCTTGCACACAGGGCAGAAATGACTCTCTGAAAGCCATTTGCTCGCACAACTGAAGCGAGCAAGGTCAGCATATCAAAGAAGGGGGTTTAATCTCAAGGCTCACTTGGAGTGGAATTGATGAAGACATGGGAGAATTTTCACTTCTTGACCGACCTCGTACTCGCACAAGCAGATCAAGCACTGATGACGAGTCAAAAGCGCAAGGTTCGAAGGAATCAAAGCTTACCTCTGGATTTTCCTCAAAATTTACAATCTGTGCCACAAAAATGTCAGTGGAAAAAGTCTGAAATCGATAGCGACAAGCCTGGTCCTCTTGTATGGTATACACGGGGAGTTCCTGCAAGGCAGTCAAAACCTGTGCATGCAAGAATCAGATCTCAAACCTCGTGTGAATGGACCCCCGCGAAGATGGGTTTGTTGAAAGATCGCACTCTGCGCATCGGAATCAAAGGACATTAGAGTTAAGCCGTCCGCTGCCAAACGCTGCCAAACCTTCGGTGAAGCGCCAGCTCTTCCTCCTGCCACCATCATCACCCGGACACGGATTCGTAACATCACCGTCACCTGCAGCATCATGGCTAACAGCAAGTCCGTCTCTTCCGAGAAATATGTATCCGCTCTGCACGAAAAATTTCAGATGTCTTGATAAGAAACATGCTCCTCACGGTACCGCTCTGGATGTGGTGACGCTTCATCCAACACCCCTGCCACCTCAGGATCGCGCCCTGCAGCTTCTTGCCCTCCTGGGTCAGGATGCTCTTCGGATGGTATGAATGTGACGATGTCATTGTCTGATTCGTGATCATTGTCCTCAACCGATGCTGCAGAATGATTGCGCCGATCAGTCCGGTACCATTCGATGAGCAAAAAACCGTCACCTTGAGCAGTGGTAGGAGCAACTTCTACTGTGCGCAGCTTCGATGACTTGGGACTAATGTTCATCGCCACTTGCTCAGCAGACACCCGGCGAAATCGATCTGAACTGCTCTCCATCGTATCCCCCGCGTCATCCCGATGGTCATGCACTGCCTCTACAACTCCATCCTCGCTCTCGTTCTCCAACTGATCGGCTGGCATCAATGCCTTCTCTGTGATGTCTCCCGGAGCATCCGAGGTCATATCTTTCGATCGATCGTTGAGGTCATCCGTTGATTCGTTCTCGCAAATGGCTTGACTGTTCACGTTGGGAGTTTGTTCTGTACACGTCGAGCTCATCTTCGGCAGAATCCAAGAGGTGATATTGAAACACTTATTAAGTAGGTTATTACAGCTTCACTTAGAAGCTGGCATGGTCTTGTTAGACATTAGACTTCTCTTTCTAACTCCTTCTCGAGCGTCACGGGCAGCCTGCATCGAAGTGTTAGAAACGAGCCCCGTATATACAAAATGTAAGCGTAAATTGTGCACACGATCGCTAGATTGTTGTATGATTCCGCTCCTGCATGTCTTTCGGCACTCCTCGAGTCATCACCGGTGCTTCAACAAGAAAGGTTGTTGGCAGGCAAACAGGCAAACAGTGGAAGCAAAAATCAGCCTTATCTCTCAAATCTTAAAGGAATTGGTACAAAGACAAGTTGGGATCTCGTGGTTTCCAAAAAGTCAAGGGGGCAGACTCTGCATCACGGTCTACATCACTCCCTCCACAGAGTGCGCTTCGTGGACCGCAGGTACAAACCTTACTTCGAGGCTTGAGGCCTCCGATCAGCGCCTCCTCTTCTGCATCTAGTCCTGTGTACATGCTGGGGCTCGTTTGTTCTAATGTGTCCCCTGCTCTGTTTTGCTTCCTCCCTCCTGATCACTCGGCATCGCGGCCCTTCCCCATCGCAACCGCCATTGAAGATGCGCTCATCGCATTGCCCCCGCCCTACCTATCGTTTGAAGGTTGTGAAGTTGAGATCCGGATCTCAAATTTCAGAAACTGTAAATCCATATTTCAATATTAACCATAAAATTATGCAAAAATGAATGAAATGATGAAACTTTATGCCACACACAGAAAACAATTGCGCGTACAGCAACCCCTCTACCTCTCCTACGTCTCACGGTCATAGGTGTGATAGCCACCAGCCTCAATCATTCCGCTTTACTCAACTAGGACAATAATTATGGAAGGCATCAAATCCCTTTCATAGGAGAAGCACTAGGAAAGGGGGAAAAGCTCCAGCTGCCCTTCTCGGTTAATTAGGGTAGGGTATGCACCCTTCCGAAACATACAAAGGACTTTTAAAACGCTGGTTTTAGAAGCGCGTCCACGTACTCATTCTTAACTTAACTTTGAGTAAACGTTTTAGAGGCAGGCAAGATTTCCGGGGGACTCGGGCCGGCCGGCGGGCCCGGACAACCCAGAACTCATACGTCACTGAGCACCATTATCGGGCCCGCCTCAGGCTGCGGTGTCGGGGCATGTCGCACATGTCGGGGGGGAGGCGGGCCGTATGGCTGCTGGCGCTGTTGATCATGGGGATGGCGATGGCAGGGGCGGGAGCTGGTCATGATGGCGGAAACGAAGGAGATGCGCAGAGTGAGGTCAGGAGGCGGATGCAAGAAGCTGATCATGCTCCGCGGGAGAATCCTGGGAGGAAAGGTGAGGCCTGGGCAATGTAGAGAGGGAGGATGGGAGGGAGAGGGAAGAAGGAAGAAGAAAGCTTTTTCACACCGAGTAACATGAAACGCTCATGTGCCCATGTGCTAGAAAGTGATGTGAGGATAGGCTCGACTGTGGCTGATGGACGCAAGAACGAGCCATTGACTTCGCCTGTAAGGAGGAGAAGCTATGCGATGCGCCTGCTCCTCTTGCCGAGAGACGTGATGGCCTTTTTGGATTTGAAAGCCCCTGACATGCCCATAAGGTGCTTGTGACCGCCCTAAAGAGTGTGGTTGGCTTCTTCGCTGCGGCCAGGGAGGGCTGCATGGTGTTGAAGGAGTCAAGGGACCCTCAAGCTGGGCGCTGGTAGCTCTTGTTCCTGACTTGACGGGATCCCTCACGAGGATGGCAGGAGGGGGATAAGCGTCGTGCTTGTCTACTTCGCGTTCCTCCCTGAGCTGCTGCATCCCATCGAGAACATGTTGAGGTTCCCCCTCGCGGTGTTCTCGCTGTGGTTCTTCGCATGCCGGTAAGACCGGGGTATCGAGTGCTGCTGAGGGGCTGACAGGATGCGGCTGCAGGTACTGGATGTGATGTGATGTGGACGATGTTGGTTCATCTCCATACCATCAGCACATCTTCACGAGTTTTGTGATGGATGTCTTGGAGCAAGAGGAGCGAGAAGGAGGGAGGGAGTCGGGGGCGATCGGGAGCGATCGGCCATGTAGTTTTACTGTTGAGCCACTCTGATGGGACTTTGCGCTGCAGCGCACAAGGAGGAGAAGTCGAAGGATGTAGCAGATATGTACATGTTGAGGAAACAAGGTGGTGATTGAACATCTTGCGGAGAGTGAAGAGTCGTCGCCTCTCGACCATCCGTACCGTGTGATGAGATCAACGGCGGTTGGTGATGAAGGCCGTGTCGTCGGAGTATCGGGCAGACGCCTCCCTGATAGCAATGTAGAGGCAGGCGGAAGGAAGGAGAGAGGTGGGAGGAAGGAGGAGGGAAGGGGATGGTAGAATGGGAGGATTAGGAGAAAGGAGGACCAGTTGGAGAATAGAGAATGGCAGCAGCAGCAGCAGCAGCAGCAGCAGCAGCAGCAGCAGCAGCAGCAGCAGCAGCAGCAGCAGCACACAGCGAGGAGCAGGTGGGAGAGGAGATGGAAGTTTAGGAGGAGGGGGGGAGGAGGAGCAGAAAGCATCTCGGTCAGCGATAATCCGAGGATGGAAAAGAGCTCGTTACCTTCCGGAATGATCGAAGTCCATAGACGATCGCATGCTTCCATCCCTATCAGGGTGACTGATGAAACCAGGAAGCATACTGCGGCAGGTGTGAGGAGGAGCAGGAGGACAAGTAGCAAGTTACCCCTCCTCCTCCTCCTCATGGTGCTCCTCCAACGACACGTCGTTGGATCCTAGGCATCTCCTGATAGTCTTTGCAAGACATGAGCATCGGCAGGAGGGGAGGAGGGTGGAGAGCAGAGGAAGAGGGCTGCATGGCTGGGGAGCAGGAGGCCAGAGGAGGAGGTGGAATGGAATGAGGAAGACCTTGTCGACTACAGGAGGGGATAGGAAACGTGAAAACAAGACAGAGAGACGCGGGGTGAGGAAGAGAGGGGC
>NW_005434629.1:162359-166890 GCF_000315625.1 Guillardia theta CCMP2712
TGCCCACTCCACCCTCGCTATCCCTCCTCCCTCTCCCTCTCCTCTCTGTCGCTCTCGCCCTCGCCTCGCCCTCCCCTCCCCCTCCTCCTCTCCCCTCCCTCTCCCCTCCCTCTTCCTCTTCCTCTTCCTCTCCTTCTCTCCTCCCCTCCCCTCCCTCTCCATCTGCTCTCGGTCGCTCAGCATTCCTCAAGAAGGCGCATCAACGGCATGCTCATCTTAGAGGATACAAATCGAGTCCGCCTCGGATATTATGGACCCTGGTTCGTCAGGGCAGCAGCCAGAATTACTTGATGGAATAGGTGCAAGAATGAGAGGGAAGTTGTAATGCGGGGATCCGCCCTGACTGCAGCAAGCAGGGAGGAAGGAGGTGGACGAGGCGGGGAGGAGGAGCGAGATAGAGAGGAAGTTGGAACTGCAGCTCATGGCTGAACAGGAGGTGAGGAGGAGGACGAGGAGGAGGGGGGTTGCGGCCTCTGAGGGCGGAACAACGAGAGTGGTCGCAGGTGGATAAGAAGACTTTGAAGATGCCGAGGAAGAAAAAAGGAGTTTTGAGCGTTGTCGTGAGGATGGTTGTTATGACAATGACGATCAGCTTCATCTGCGCGTCTTGTCTCAGCTCTCCTCTTGGCTCGGACGATGCACGATGGAGGGTGAACACGACGACGAGCAACATCAGCGGGGACGTGCGAGCGGGTTCGAGCAAGGAGCGAGGGATGCAACAGGGAACTACTTCACCTGCAGAAAGAGGAGAAGAAAACGTCTGTGAGGAGAGCAAGGACGGCGGGAATGATTACATCTACACCGATGATGTCGAGACCATGAGAGCCATCAGGAGGTGCTAAGAGGAGGGGCGTGCAGGAGGAGATGAGATAGGGGAAGGAAGGGGGTAGCTAGGGGAAGGAAGGGGGTAGCTAGGGGAAGGAAGGGGGTACTAGGGGAAGGAAGGGGGTAGCTCGCCGATGGAGTACATGGAGAGGGAGGGTCAAATGGGACGAAGGGGTCGAAGAGGGTTAACGAGAGGAAGAAGTTGTGCTAGTTGAAGGTGAAGATTCTTTCGTTCTTGTGTGCAGGACGTACAACACCACCGCAAGTGTCAACGAGAGGAGGATCGTCTGGTAAGAAAGCCGCTGGCGCTCAACGTGTGATGGGGCTTGCAAGGTACAAAGACCCTGTCCGGAAAGAGCTGAGCTCGGCGTCTGCTGGGGGTGGCGGGAAGAGAAGCTCTCGCTGCATCCATGGGGTGAGGGACCCGAGGTGTGTATGCCTGGCATACTGGCCAACGAGCGTTTGCAGGGCTGCACACGGCATGCCAAGTATGGCATGTTCGACAGCGTGTACGTGAACCTGCGATGCGGAGGAGGAAGTTGAGCTGACAGGGGTGTGCTGCTCGTCAGGTCCAAGAGGAGGCAGCTATTCTGCGCCATCCACCGCCGTCCTGCCGACGAGGACCTGCGGAGTGAGGCGCTTTTTCTGATCCATCCTTGTTGCCTGACCGGCCATGGCAGGCAAGCGCTGTCAGACGCCAGACGGCTGCAGGAATCCTGCGAAGTTCGGGCTGTCATCCCAAGGTGCTCCGTGCTCGCCTTGCTGTTGGTGGTGTTTGAGAGTCCAGCAGGAGCTCCGCTCTTCTGCAAAGAGTGAGACGAGCACAGTAGCTCATCTCTTGCGATGCTCACGGCCGTTGCCAACAGCCACAGGCAGAAGGGGGTGCATGTGTACCTTGCTTCCAAGAGGTGGATAACATCGCCGCTGGCTCTACTCTGACCTGATCCCTGCCTGCTTCAGGTGCGAGCATCCAGGCTGTTTCCTGTCACCCTCCTACGGCGATGTAGCTGGCAGACGGCAAGCCCCCTCGCTCCTGCTCTTGCCGCCATGCTCATGGATTTTCTCAGCGCTCAATTCTGCTCGAAACACAAGAAGAAGTCTCAAGTGCTTGTTAAGCGCAACAAGTGCCAGGTGCCGTTTGTTGCTGTCCCAACTCTGCTGCTGAACTGCTCCTTTCAGTTTCCAGAAGGGTGCTGCGCACATTCTGCTCCCTACTACCAGACAGTTTTCAACTCCAAAGGTAATGATTTGGCTATGAGGTGGACTGAGATGACAAGAACCGGAGGGATAGAGAGGAGGATGCAGGAGGAGGATGAGGGGGGAGGTAAGGGGAGGAGGATGCAGGAGGAGGATGGGATGGTAGAGGTGAACTGAAGACTTGTTCTACAGTGAGCTGTGAGAGTTTGTTGAACAAGACGACAACCCCCGCGGATTTCTCGAATGGGGTGAAGTTGTGCAAGGGGCATCAGGTAGTCTGCGGGTGGGGGGCGGGAGATGAACGAGGAGACAGAGAGTCTACAACGTGAACAAGAAGACGAAAGGAGCTGAGACGGCGAAGAAGGCGGAGCTGAAGCAGGTGTGCTGGGATCGTTGTCTTGCCGGGAGTTTGACCTCCTGTTGACCCTCTAGAGGAACGATGGCTCGAGGAAGGGAAGGAATGTCACTCTTGAGATCCAAGAGCTCTGCCGAGCTGTACAGCCCGAGCTGCAGGAAGCACCTTCGAAGAGCAAAGGTGCACAGCATGGGCCCACCCTTCTTATGCTGCTGATGTGACGCCATGCCAGGGCCGAGCATGTCGATCCTGTGGTACCAGCGACTCTCCAAGGGATAGGCATGCGCCAGCTGCGGCATGAGAGCATGAGATAGGATGCGAAGACAAGGATGTCGTTCTGCATCGCTGGGGAGGGGGGGAGGGCAGCCATAGAGCGACAGGACTGACCCAACTCTCCCTCCCTCCCTCCCTCCTGCCTTTCCTCAGTCTGACCTGACCGTCGGGCAGACGATCTGGTCAAAGAGGTGGGTGGTAAAATTGAGAAGAAGGGGTAGGGGTGGGAGGCCGTTGAATCGGTAAGGGGATCAAAGGGAGGAGGGAGGGGACCCAGGAGCAGGAGCAGGAGCAGGAGCAGGAGCAGGGAGCAGGGAGGGGGCTCCCTGGGTAGCAGCAGCAGGGCAGCAGGAGCAGGAGCAGGAAGAGGAGGAGACGATAGGACGAGGAGAAAACAAAGACAGCGAGTCCTTCCTATCATATTGAAGCTTGCTGACATGCAGAGCAGGTTTTGCTGCTGTCGGCATTAGCGGAAGTTAATGGACTTCCCTGAATGGAGAGGAAGGAGACTGTTCCAGTCAGGTTGCGACTGCTGTCGTGTACTCCCCTGACATGCCACTAGAGGACAACAGGAGACGGTCGTTCCAACCAGATGTCAGAGTGAAGGTAACGGGGAGTCGTAGGAAGCGATCGACTTACGGAGCATGCAGGGAGATCTGAGGCTGGAGAATGAGCGGCTGGTCCACGAGAATGCACAGTTGAGGAAGGAGGTGAAGGCACATGAGGGAGGAGGAGGAGACGGGAGGAGGAGGAGGAGGAGGAGGAGGAGGCTGATGCTTTTTTGGTCAGAATGAAGAGATAAAGAGGAGTATGAATGAAGCCACGAACCTCATACGGCGCTACGAGAACCTGGTAGACGATGACTTTGAGATGAGAGCGGAAGTTGAAGTTTTGTGATCTTGATCGTCATGCGAGGAGTGTGTTGATGTTGATGATCGTGCTACTGTTTGTGCTGATGCGATAGTGCGTGCAGCATCTTTGTGACCTCCTTGCTTGACAGATAGTCCAGCTATCGCGGAAATCAGGTTTGAAGATGAAATCGAACGCGTCGAACACGAGAGAAGCAAACTAGAACGAACGAGATGCAAAGGAAAATCACTACAAGCAACTTGAAACATCCCCCGCTCCCCGCTCGCATCGCCGCTACGAACTCTCATCTTTCCTTGACTTTCAACTTCAACAGATCAGCCCGCCAGTGCCGTAGCCCCCAAGAAAGACACCTGCCATGACACACTAGTTCCTCGCTCCCTCCGATCGTCTCCCTCGCCTCCTCCCTCCTACCCTTCCCCACCACCTCCAACCCCACTCCGCAAACCACACAGGATTCTTTGCCTGCCCTGTAAGCTGCCTCCTCCTCCCCGGCCACCTGAGCCTCCCACCACTGCCGCCACTCCCTGATGCCAGAGGAGAGCACGCGAGCTTGCAGCTCGTCCTTGTCCACAGAGACCTGAAGCTTCCATGCTAGGCGAGACGCGACGGAGGAGAGGGCAGCGGCACCTGAGATGTACATCTCCATCCTACTGCTCCTGAGAACCTCCTCCTGCAACTGAGGGTGCGCATTTTCCGCACCCGCCGCTGCCTGGAACTGCTCCAGGATGAGGGCGCAAGTCTTCAGCTCCTCCATGCTGGCCGTCAGCATCTGAGCGCGCAAGTTCTGCAGGAATTCCTCGTCCACTGCAGGGCGGGAGAGAGAGGAGCCACTACTCTCTTGCCCTTCATCGTTCCTGTAGCCGAAGAGCTCTCCCTCCTCCTCGGAGTCTTCGTCCAGGTTGAACTTCGTTGCTCCACTTGTCAAAGCCGTCTCTTCGTCTCCCTTAAACACCTCAGGAAACGCCTCCTCCTCCTCGAACGCCCCGAACGCCCCGAACTCTTCCTCCTCTT
>NW_005434629.1:168152-184484 GCF_000315625.1 Guillardia theta CCMP2712
TTTGTCGGCTCTGTCTCCCCGTACAGCTTGCTGATCTCGTCCTGCAGAAGCTCCATGCCCACCGCTCCTCCTCCTCCAGCTGCCGATACCTGTGCTGCTCCAGGAGGCTCGGCCTCCTCTCCATCGAACCCTCCGAACTCCCCAAAGTCGTCTTCAGCTGTCTCCATGTATCCTGCTACCTCTGATATCCCTGCCAACGTTTTGCTTCTATCCTCCTGCTCTATTCCTTGGTGGATATCGTGGAAGAGATCGACTGCCCTGCCAGTCTTGACCACATCCGATGCACTTTTGTTCCCTGAAAAGACAGGCAGTCAGGCAGCAAGCAGCAAAAGAGACATGTAACAACCCTTCATCAAGGAAACTTCATTTGAAGAGTCGGGCAGAACGTCAGAGAGCTGTCCTTGAACCAGGTTATTGTCATCCTCCGCCAGGCTCCAGTCGAACAATCTTTCACCCTGCTGGTCGATGTACTGAGGCATCGGGTACGGGTGGTCGGCATCGCTCCCCCCCTTATCATTGTATTCCTCGAAGTCGCCAAATTCATCTTCACTGGATATCCACTCGTTTCCTTTCGACGGGCCCGGCTCTGCCTCTTGTGCGAGCAGCAAGTTTGCAGCTGCTTCAGTGTTCCAATCGCACTTTTCAAGTGCGACCGTTGCCGCCTTGGAGTCGAATCCGAGCTCAGTCAAGTACTGGACAGGATTGAGCTTGAACTCCATCGTCCCTGGCGCATGTACACGATGATCTTCATGTCTTCTTTCACTTGAGGGGTCTGTACCCTGCCCCGCAGCCCCTGACTCGTGCACATCGTTCGCTTCTTCGTCGAAGGCTGAAGCAAAATCGCCGAATTGATCACCCGCATCAGCATCATTCACAGCTCGAGTGTCATCTCCATTGAAAGCCTCAAAGTTGCCAAAATCGTCATCCTGAGCAGGAGGAGTCTCTTCGTTCGAATCAACAATTCCAAGATCTTCCTGCACGAGCTTGGTGAAGACGTCATACGCCTTGGAAGGAGCGGAGGGTTTCTGGTGTAGGTGCTGCTGCGGGTCAATCATTTTGGTTGGAGTGGTCTTCATCAGATCCCTCAGCTTCGGCTTCGGCTTCGATTCTTCAGCGAAGAGATCTAGAATGTGGACAGCCTTCGTAACGATGTTCCTTCTCACCGCACCATGACTATCGAGTGGAGTGTCTATCTTCGCAGGTTCAGCCAGCGACAAGAGATCTTCAAGGATCGGCGTTGGGGCCTGTGAGCCATCGCTACTAGCAGGAATCATCTCACTCCCGACAGAGACAGGCTCTTGCGCTAATGGCGGATCCTGCGAGGGAACATGAGCCACACTGCCCAGAAGGTCGACAGAGGGCTCTGGCTGCACATCAGGCTGTGGAGGTTCTGCTGACACAAAGGCAGACTCGAAGTCACCGAAGTCATCGTCGACGCCTTGGCCCTCGAAGTCACCGAAGTCATCTTCCACTGGCTGATGCTGCTGCACGAATGGCTGCTGCTGCTGCTGCATGAACACTTGCTGCTGATGATGATCCATGAACTTTTGTTGTTGCTGCTGTGGATGCATGTATGAATTCTGATGCTGATGCTGATGCTGATGCTGATGCTGCATGTAAGGAAACTGTTGTGGCTGCCATTGCGGCTGCACATAGGATTGCGGCTGCTGCTGCTGCTGCTGCTGCTGCTGCAAAGGCGAAGTTGGAGCATCCAGCCCCCCTGCCCTTGCCGACGAGATGAGTTCATGGCTCAAGGCTGAGGGGAGTGGGAATCCTAGTTTGACACAGTCAACGAGATGCATGGCGATCGCAAACTCTGGGAGGTCGAGGCAGCCATCATGCGAGAGGTCGCTGAGGTCCCAGATAGTCCTGAGGGTCGCTACAGAAAGTCCGGAGCTGGCAAGAACTGGACGCGCCTGAAGGCCAGTGAGGACGTGGCCTGAGGATACCGACCGAAAGAGGGAGGAATACTGGAGGAACTGCGGCTTCTGGATACTTGAAGGGTGGATTGATCGATGGTTCGGAATCATAATCCTCCTCCACTCCTTGCTCTGCTTCACCTCTCCTTCAGCTCTCCTTCAGCTCTCCTTCAGCTCTCCTTCAGCTCTCCTTCACCTCTCCTTCAGCTCTCCTTCAGCTCTCCTTCAGCTCTCCTTCAGCTCTCCTTCAGCTCTCCTTCAGCTCTCCTTCACCTCTCCTTCAGCTCTCCTTCACCTCTCCTTCAGCTCTCCTTCAGCTCTCCTTCAGCTCTCCTTCAGCTCTCCTTCAGCTCTCCTTCACCTCTCCTTCACCTCTCCTTCAGCTCTCCTTCAGCTCTCCTTCAGCTCTCCTTCAGCTCTCCTTCAGCTCTCCTTCACCTCTCCTTCAGCTCTCCTTCAGCTCTCCTTCAGCTCTCCTTCAGCTCTCCTTCAGCTCTCCTCGCTCGCTCTCAGTATCGACCTGACCCCCAGTCACCACCACCAGCCTGCTCCGCCTGCATCCTCTCCTGTGGTTGAGTAAATATTTTAAAAACAGCTCCGTAGTCCGGAAGCAGTGGGCCCTTGAACTTCGGAAGGCGGCCGCCGGGCCCGGCACAGGGCCTCAGGCGGCCGGGCCCCCGCTTGTCACTTTGCGGCCGCTGCCAACCAACACTGCCGCTCCTGCCTCCGGCCGCTGCCTGTCGAACGCCGCCCGGCCTCTTTCCGACGGACAGTACGGTAAATTCCTCCGAACTTCGGAATCGGAGGCCCCTCGCGGGGCGAGCGGCCTGGGCGGCGCCGGCCCCGTCACGGTGGAGCTTGAGTCAGTCTGGCCGCCTCAGCGCCACCGGCGTACGGTAGCGAGTCAGGCTGGGGCCCGGCGGCCGCATCCCCGTGGTACCGTGACAATGATGGTCATGACCCCGCGATGATAGTACACTGACGGTACTGTACGGTATGTCGGGACCGTCGGACACTGCGGCATGATGTCGGGAAGGCCATAACTTTCAAAGGTACTCAGGGTGACTGTATGAGGGGCTGAAAAAGGCTCTCCTACCACTAACGGGGGCAAGTTCGGGACCGCGGACGGTTCCGACGAGAGGCGCCAACACAGTAGCCTCCCCTTCGTTTTCACTGTCACTGTCACTCAGCTTGACCTTCAAGCCGCTGCCGGGACACTCGCGAGGCACTTGGAATGAACCCTACAAGATGGTGTCTGCCCGCCAGTCTAGGCTTTGCCGCTCCCCAGTCCCGCTGGTCTGTTTTGTCTGCTGCGAGCATGATGGGGGGCCCGGAGATCGCCGGCTCCTACTCCGAATGCTACCACGCTTCCCAGCCGCTTGCGTGCAAGTACGAACGTTCACCGCATGGACTGGTCCTTCCGATAGCGTTTTAAGATATGTCCGGAAGGCGTGCAAGCTTCTGGAGCGTACAATTCCGGATTCGAGCACTTATCTCGTTGCGTTGTGCATGCAGGAGATGGAGAAGGAGGTGCTGCTGCAGGACAAGGAGAAGGAGAAGGAGCTGCTGCTGAAGGAGAAGGAGAAGGAGAAGGAGCTGCTGCTGAAGGACATGAAGAGGGATCAAAGGGACATTGCTAATCACTACAAGCGTCAGCTGTCCCACCACACTCGAAGGTGTGCATTTGAAAGTTGTTTGAAATATGCATAATAATGTTGCCAACATAGGTATCTGCTTGAGGTGCTGTTTAGGGAAGTGGTTGATATTGCTCAATGCTATCAGAACGAGGCGGTCCAATCTGTGTCGCAAAAGTTGCCGCAGAAGTATTGGAGTCTCATCAAGCGAAGACAGATTTCTATGAGTAACATATATTGGCTCTTGGAGAGCCAGGAAAGCTTCCGAAGTGCAGTATGGAAAGAGATCGGGTTACCCGAGGACCTTGCGATACCCACCTACCGTGGCAATCTGGACAATATGTTGTACGGGCAGCTCTCTGACGGCATTCACGGGCCATCGGGGGCGTTTGTGTATCTATCTTCCAAGACGGCTGACGTGGAGGTCAGGTTTTTCAGTGAGGTTGCACAGATTTTCAACAAGAAGGTACGCTTTTTCGACGACGTATCAGCAGACGCGGGAGAGAACAACGAGGCTAAGTCTGATAGTTCGGCCGGAGCCGCCCGAGCCTGCCAGTGAGCGATAGAGTCCAGTGCACAAGGATAATTACGAAAGAATCGATTGAGCGAATTCAATGATTCGTGCTCTAAGTGGCACCGCCGCAGGTGCAGCATTACTGCGGGCTGCAAACTTTCTTTGTCATACTTGGAATCGATCAATCAAATTACAACGATCATCACAACTTGACAACATGCTCTCAAGTTTTGGTAGAAAGTCTTCCCTCTGCAAACTTGTAGAAACTCAACGGATGCATGAGACAGAATTCTGTCCTTTCTTGCCACCACTGTTTCTACTGGTGAAACAGCGAAGGCCACGGTGCGGTATGAGGGGCGGTGCGCTCAGTACTGACAGTGACCGCGGTGACTGGCGGCCCGCCGGGCCTCAACCAGCCTCGGACACATTGTTCACAAGTTCACTGGGCCTTCTCAGACCAACCTTCCATTGACCATCAACACTTCAAGTATTGTCAACACAGACCAATCCGGTGACCGGCATCATGTGATAGAGAGAACCCGGCGTTCAACGAACGCTGTACCGTCGCACGTGACGGTACTACGGTAGCGAACTGACTGTAGTGTCACCGACGGCCCGGTGTGCAGCTTGGTACTACGGTAATAGACTTCCGAGAAAAGAGAAAGAAAGACTCTGAGCGAGAGAAGAGTAGGGGGGAAGAACTTAGAGGGAGGAAGACAGGTAGAAAGACGAGATTTGAGGACTTGGGGAGACCCCAAACTTATACTATGATCAGTAGCATTCACCAGGGGCCAACACACCCCGACTCCGGGATGGTTCCTCTGGTCATCTGATCCTTTCCTCGTCGCTTCTGCCGCATTCAACTTGCAACCTCGAGCCCGTTAGAATGCTAAAGTAGAGAACATGTCTTGAAAGTTCTTACAAGCCTGGCCGAACCGTTCTTCCCTGCCGGCAGCCGCTCAGCCGCTGCACTCGGAGGCAGCATCGTAACGGTGGGCCGGCGTCACGGTCGCATTCAAGCCATACATACGCGGGCACAGGTGATGAAGAGGGAGAACGTGACGCAGTGACTCACCGGGGCTCGTCGCCTCAGTCACCGGTCATTGTCCTCATACTGATTTTTAACTTAACTTGACCGGGATAGAGGTCACCGGTGTCCAGTCAGAAGGAAGCTATCACCAGTGCAAAGTTGGTCATCAATGGGGGTAGTCCAGTGCAAAGTTGTGTTGGTCATCAAGGGGGGTAGTCCAGTGCAAAGTTGCTCATCAAGGGGGGTAGTCCAGTGCAAAGTTGCTCATCAAGGGGGGTAGTCCAGCGGTGCAACGTTGCTCATCAAGGGGGGTAGTCCAACGGTGCAAAGTTGGTTATCAATGGGGGTAGTCCAGTGTAAAGTTGCTCATCAAGGGGGGTAGTCCAACGGTGCAAAGTTGGTCATCACTGAGTCAAGGGGGGTAGTCCAACGGTGCAAAGTTGGTCATCAAGGGGGGTAGTCCAACGGTGCAAAGTTGGTCATCAAGGGGGGTAGTCCAACGGTGCAAAGTTGGTCATCGAGCGGGGTAGTCCTAAACTAGCAAACCTTTTAGGGTAAGGTTCCAGCTGACTCAGTACTGCTATCTTCTGTATGAGATGTAAAACTTCTGTACCATGAATTTTTTCTCTTGGCTCAAAATAAGATGCCCATGTGTACCGTTCACCTGAAAAGATGGTACAAACATGCTTTCATAAGGTACAAAGAAACTTCAGGAGAGCCCCGCCCAGCTACCAGAATCTTGCGAACGATGAGAGGAGCAGGCACCAGACATCTCTCAGTCCTCGTGCTGCTGTGCATGACAGGACTGTCGCCGTCAGATGCGCTGTATGAGGGAAAGAGTGAGATGTTTCAAGAAGATGCTTTCCTTGGCGGCAAGTACATCCAGCTAGGGTTCAGGCCTACAGGAAAGCTAGGAACCGATGTGCAACCTGCTGACTTGTACACCCGACAAGGTAAGCCCGTTCACGCGCCTTGTTGTGCACTTTGAGCTCTCTGACATGATCTCTCCGCAGGAGCATGGGCAGGAGGGATGAGTCTTCTCGGGGATGCCGATGGCTTCGGAGAGGGAGCAGACCTGCGGATCGATTACTTCCTGCCTGGATCACCTGCGGAAGGTATGTCGCCCTCTTGCCTAGCTGCCATGCTCGGCTTGCTGCAGTGAGTGACCATGCCCAACACCAGGCTTCCGTGCCGGGTACAGACTGTCTGGGAACGGTACTGTGCACGAAGGAGACAATTTCGGGCATTTTGTTTACAACGCGTCCAAGGATCCATACCTGTCGGCGGTGACAGTCGCTATGCTGGGGGATCTTTCGGTTGAGATAGAGACCAGCTTTCAACCCCAAGACTTCTATTTCCTCACGAGAGCCAAACTCAAGAACACGGGCTCCAACACGCTGGATGACGTGAGGTACATGCGGTACGCGGACCCTGACAACACGGTTGACATGGGAGGAAGCTTCACCACCATCAATGAGATTCTCTGCAGCCGAGGTCTTGGCCAGCCATGCAGCGCGATCTCCGCCGAGAGCTACGGGGCCGACGACCCTTATTTGGACGTGAGCGGAAACAAGACCGCTGTTGTCTTCTACTACACGACAGATGATCGTGCAAGGTTGTTCACGGGAAACTGGGGTCTGAGCATCTACGATCCACATGTATATGACAACGCTCTCAACTCCATGTACGAGATCCAGGATGGGATGATTTACATCACGTTCGATGTCGGAAGCCTTGCAGCAGGGGAGGAACAAGTCGTCGAGTACTACACGGTTGCGGGGTTCGGTCCTCCTCGCGCTCTGCTGCGGCAGTTCGAGTCGAGCATCGCAGGAGGAGGCAAGTGTGAGCTGACACAGACATGGGGAGAGATCATCGGTCACTTGACTCGCAACGACGGCAGCTTCACCACGGGAGGGATGGGGCAGTTGATGACGGAGTCTCATCAGGTGTGGGTATGTCAGAAGCTTCACTCATGTGCTCTTGAGCTTTCCAAGGTTGTCAATGACTCCTACTGCTTCGTCTACAATGAGAACACGACCATCTTTGAGCCTTGGGGGCTCAACTCAACTCTCAACCTACTCAGACCACCGTCTCATTGAGTCATGCTCAACCTCAGTGGCAAGGCGCTCCGCAATAAGATAGTGCCAAGTTTACTAAGTTACAACCCCAGCGCGGCGGGTGCCACGGTGCTTGAGGGCATGCGCCGGAGACCTTGCCGCAGTGAGGTCCACGGCTGCAGTCCGAGCCTCGCAGGTCGGACCGGCGGTGGCCACGGTTCACTGTTCCGTCTGGGGCCAGCCGCCGGACCGCCCGCTGCTGTAGCGTGTATTATGATATGATAATTGAACCGATCTCGCGGCCTTGTGCTATTTCAATAAAATGGCTGGCGATCATGGCACAGCCTCACGGTGCCCCTGCGGCCCCCGGGCCCCCGGCCCTGGCGGCAGCGCCCGGCGGGCGGCGGCAATGATTGAACTTTAGGCTTCGACCGTACGGTCGGACAGGCCGCGCTCCGAGTCAGGTTTCACTAGGATAGATTCGCTGTCCTCGATTGCCAGTAGACCAGCCTATGATGAGTAAAACTGTTATACCTGAGTTGTGACATTTGACTAAAATACGATCATGGAGATCGGGGGGAGGAGAAGGCGAGGAGGAGGAGCTGGAGGAGGAGGGGAGGGAGGTGAATGAGAGGGGAGGAGGCGTTGACAGAGTAGATGCGAGACAAAGGTTGAGAGACATGTGAAGCACAGAGGGAAGGGCGTTAGAGGCAAGGAGAGCGCAGCAGGGCATAGCAGCAGCAGCGATTAGAGCAGTGGAGAGGGCAAGAGAGCGTTGCGAGCAGCTACATCATGCAAGAGTGAGAAAACCCATGAGATCAGTATGAAGAGACAATGAAGATAATAGTCTAATCAGAGAGATGAATTTGTCAAATGATTAAAGGGAGAGAGAAGAGGGAAAGGAAAGGTCATGTAATCATCAGCTTTTGAAGGGCATTCCTGATGTTCTGATATAATTCCCCTGCACAACCCCCCCCCCCCCCCCTCCACTCTCCTCTCTTCCGGATCCTTTTCCTGCCATTTGCTTGTTTTTGCCATCAATCCCCCCACGTTCTATTGCTCGGTGGGGACTCAGCGGCAAATTCCCTGTGCGAGAAGCGGAGCTGATAGCGGCATGTAGGGATGTCCGAGGACGACACTTTTGCAGGGGGGACACGCGTGCGCGTGTGCTACTCCGATGGGTTCTGGTACTATGGGAGCATCGATGACTTCCATGAGCCGACGGGGAAGTATCGAATCTCGCTCGATGAAGGGGACAGGTGCCGCTCCGTCGGGCCCGGCAGTGGCGGCTGACAGGCTGGTGGTTTCAGGATCTTTGTGGCCTTACCAGACGTAGACGTCGAGATCCTTGAGACAGGTCAGAGAAGTCGCTCCCAGGTGTCGTCATTCTGATCTCATGTGATCAGGAGCTGTTGGCATGCGCAAGGGGACGCAGCCTGTCCGCGCAGGACGGGCTGGCAACTTCAAGCACCGTCGGGTCCCCCATCAGGTGGGTTCCCCCTTGCCGATGTCGAGCTTGTTGCTTGTCCTGATCCCCTTGGACCAGGTTGAAAGATACATGCCGGGAGAAGAAATGCACGTCCAGTAATTCCGCATGATCCTTTCCTCTCGTTTCATGACTGTTCTGAGCAGCAACAAGCCACATGCTCACGCCAAGAAAAGCGAACCCACGCCCCAGAAGTCTCCGAGCTCTGCTCCTCAGCGATCAACGCGAGGCGGCCATCACGGCCATTGGCAAGTCAACTTCGGCTTGCAGGGCAGTTTGACTGACTTCACTTGGAGCAGGAAGGCAGATGCCGTTCAGACTGAGGTACTTGCTTCCCTTATTGGATGTTCTTGCTTACGCCTTGAAAGGTAGAGGATGGCAAACAGAATAAAGCTCGAAAGCGGCTGCCCGTCGGCGAGGAGCTCTCGCTTGACGACGTGAAAGTCAAACAGGCCGGGCAATCGCAGACCGGGCGAGGTCAGACTTGAAATGGGGCAAACGATAATCTGACAGGTAGAGCAGGCGGAAGGTCAAAGGCGAGTGCAACAGCGCTTGAGGTTGATAAGAACGAAACGCCGAACGAAAAGCCGGGAAAAAAGAAGGACGGCGCTCCTGTGCAGCCAGAGGGGGAGGCGTCCAATTTTGCCACCAGCTCAGCACCGGAGGCGCTTCCCAAGGACCCTGTCCACAGATCGAAGAAGAGACGATCAGGTTCGACCCCCTGCTGCCTTGCCAGGGACGGGACCTGAGTGTCTTGCAGGGCCGTTGCTGTCGCACTCGAAGAACAGGAAGAAGAAGTTCAAGCTCGAAAACAAGAGCCCCAACCTGACCAGCGTCACCCCCGCTCGAGGGAGCGTTTCAGCCCCTCTGCTGAGTCTGTCCGGTCAGGAGAACCCTTCTTCCGTCCCTCCCCAGCCGGAGGCCCCCGCGGTCGCGCTGGTGGAAGGGAAGAAGGAGAGCGCCAAGACTGCAGACGCGTCGACGAAAGGAAGTAAGGGGAAGAAGAAAGTGAAAAGTGCTGTAGAGAGTCATGATGATCAGCCTGCTGTAGCCGAGGAGGTGGCAGAAAAGAGCAAGGAAGTGAAGGCAGAGAAGAAGACCAAGGAGAAAGAAGAGCACAAGGTGGAGGAACGTGCAAGTTCTGCGGTGAAAGTAGAAGAGGAAGCAACAAGCTCAACGCAGGAGGGGAACAAACCCGCTGGATCCCTTCCTGCTAAGAGGGAAAGCGCCAGCCAGAGGAGCGCGAACGAAGCAAAAAAGGCAAAAGGAGCCGAGGCAAAGTCTCCGAGAGGATCCGAAGGCAAAGGTCCAACCGCCGGTGAAGAGAAAGGGCCCAGCGCTGTGGACGGGAAGGGGTGAGCAGTGCAGAGGTGAAGACGCCACGGGGAACAGAGAGAAAGGGAGGAGCCGGTTCGGAAGTGAAGAACCAGAGGGGCAGTGACAGGAAAGGATCGCAAGGGTCCGAGGCGAAGGGAGAAGGCAGTGCGGAACCCGCTGTCACCCCTAGGGGAGCAGAGGGAAAGCGAGGAAGCAGTTCAGAGCCCAAGACGCCAAGGGGATCAGAGGCCAAAGGAAGTGCAGAAGGGAAGGGGGAAGGGAAGGGGGATCCGAAGGGGTATGCGAAGGGGGCAAGCCGCACAGAGCCTAAAGTAGCAACTAGTGCAGAAGGGAAAGCAGGAAACGCTGTAGAGGGAAAAGACGGAGGCAGCGGGGAAGGGAAGGAGGCAGGTACAGAAGGCAGGGGAGCAAGCGGCGGGGAAGGAAAGGGGGGAAACCGCGCGGAGGGCAAGGGGGTGAAGGAGGCTGACAAGGAAGCGGCGGCTGCTATTGCAGGAAAGGCGGAGGCAGACCAGGAGCAGAGCGAAGGAGTCTGGATGCCGATGAAGAAGTTCTTGAGCGAGTCAGGAGCCTCGGAGAACGTTGGGAAGACTGTGAGATGCTGGAAGGAGGCACGTTGGGTCAAGGGGAAACTTGTCCGGCACGAGGAGGGCGCCAGTGCGAAGTCGGCGAAGGGAGAGCTGAGAATGCTGCTGGAGGATGGGGAGGAACTGCCAGTCGATGCGCGAGAAGATGCAGAGGTGCTTTTGGATGCTGGGCAGGAGCAGCAGAAGCCTGAAGCCGAGAAGAAGACGTCCAAGGCGAAGGTGGCGAAAGGAAAACGTAAGGGAGCGAAAAGCGAAGGGAAGGAAAAGCCCGCGGACGCCGACGAGTCTATGGGGCCGGAAAAGCCGGTCGAGGCGAGCGGCTCTGAGAATGTTGGGGAGGAGAAGGAGAGCCACCCGACGGTTGAGATCGATCGAGGAGGGAAGGGAGCGGCTGCTGGCTTGGCGAACGCGCCGTCGGGTGCCTCGACCCCTGTCCCTGCGAGGGAGACGCGGCCAAACCGCCGGTCGCAGTCGGTGGACTCGAACAGGGAGACGGGGAAGGACAAAGATGGCGGGAAGGGGGTGAAGGAGGACAAGCTTGACTCCCCGAGGGTGGAAGGAAGCAGCAACCCGCCCCAGGAAGGGAGGGGAGAGAAGGCCAAGGGCGAGCCTCAGGGTGGGCAGGAGGCGAAGAAGGCCCAGCAAGAGGGGCAGCTGAAGGCCAGCAAGCCGACCAAGTCACGCGAGACAAGGAGCTCGACGACTCCGGCCAGGAGCTTCCAGCACCCCATTGGCCAGCGTCTCCGCGTCCTCTACGACGACGGCTGGTGGTACCCCGGGGCTATCACGGGCCGCGAGTTCATTGAGAGGGAGAAGGGAAAGCCTGCCGACGAGACATACCACATCACGCTAGACGACGGGGAGACCCAGCTGTCGACTACCTTGCCCGACCCTGACATCCAGCTAGTCGAGGGGGACGAGGTCGTGAGTGAGCCAGTCAGGAACACAGCAGCTGAGGGAGCAGCGGAGGTGGCGGCCCCAGAGGACAAGGGGTACATCGGTGTGAGGAAGCGAGACCGATACTGGCTGGCGGAGATCAAGCGACAGGGGCAGACGATCAAGTTGGGGCAGTACGACAACGCGGAGGACGCGGCCAAAGCGTATGACGAGGCAGCGATCAAGTACCAGGTGAGACGGACTTGAAGTCGGTGCCAGCAGGGTGCTGAGCAAGAGTGCCAGGGAGACAAGGCGAAGGTCAACTTCCAGGGGAGTAAAGAGAGCGCAAACGCGCTGTCGAACCCGTTGCGGTACGTGAACTCGAGGGTCAGAGTGCTCTACGACGACGGGATCTGGTACGATGGGGCCATCCTGTCATACGACGACAAGTCGAACGAGGTTTGGAGGGCAGCGATCGATGCGACCCAGGGGACTGACAGGCTGGCAGTTCTCCATTCGGCTAGATGACGACACAAGGTTCACGACCCCCCTTCCGGACCCGGACATTGAAGTATGGATACACCCCTCCCTCCTCCTCTCCCCGTCTGCCACCTTGCTCAGTCTTCTTCTCCCCTTCTCCCCCGTAGCTCAGTCTCCTGCTCTCCTCCCCCACTGATCCTGCTGCGCAGATTATCCCGTCTGCGCTGTCGCCCAAGGGAGTCGCTGCATCCTGTCTGTCCTCCCTTTTCCGCCCCCGTCATCGCTGACTCTCCCCGCAGCCTCCGCTCCTCATCACCACTCGTCCGCCACAGGGTCCAGCAGAGGGAAATCTGCAGCCCAGCCTTCCATCCAGTACACCAACGGCATGCGCCTCAGGGTCTTGTATGATGACGGGGCTTTCTACCCCGGCACCATCGTCGGCTGCAACGAGCAGGACAAGCGCTACAAGATCAAGCTCGACGAGGGCACCAAGTTCAGCACGACCCTCCCCGATCCCGACATCGAAGTGCTCGGCATGGCGCCCCCGAGCATCAAGTTCTGGAACCTCAGGTGGGTGGGCGGAGAGGCTCTTGCCGCATCCTCCTCTTATCCTCCTCCGCAGAAAAGTCGCCGACGCTGAGGCCCCCTTGCCTGTGAGTCCTCTCTCCTATGCTACCAGCCGCCTCTCAAGTTACCACCAGGACAAGGTCGTCAAGAAAGAGCCTCCCATGCTTGAGTTGACGCATCCGGCTCAGAGGCCCAAGGCAGGCCGACATGCTCGCTGCCCCCTGTTCTCCTCACTGCTGCCCTCAGGTCACTTACCAAGGCGTCGAATTCGAGGACTCGTCCGGCGCGTGGGCAGCGAAGATCCAGCTGCAGGAGAGCATCAAGTTCCTTGGCGTCTACGATACTCCAGAGGAAGCAGGTAGGACGAGATCAGACGGTCAGTCTGCCTTCTCACGCCTCCTTTCAGCGGCAGCTTACAACGCTGCCGTCCGCCATTACCGGTCCGTCATTGCGAGCCTGGACGGGCATGATCGGTGCTTCTGCTGCCTGCCTTCGCTCGTCGCTGACTTGTGGTGAAGGAACCTGGAAGCCACGGCTGAAAGCTGGAAGCTCAACCCTGTCTTGCCACGGTAGCATCAGCCTGTTCTTATTGTAATTGTAAAGCTGTAAAGTCGAATGAATAATATGGTGCCTCAACAGTATTTTACTTCACAATACACCATCTCGACGTAAACATCTACCCAACACATGAAAACTTTGCCATGCATTCATCGTCGGGACATGATATGATAGTGTTGTAAATAAAACTGACATGATAGTGTTGTAGTACACAAAACTAGCAGCCGCGAAATACAGGGAGATGAAGGAAGGAGATGATGGAATGGGTGAGAATGAAGCGACACTCCGAGAGGAAGGATGCGAGCAGGAGCGAGGAGGAGGATGAGGAGGGAGGGGGAAGGGGGGGGGAGGGAGGGGGAAATTCCTGACTGGGGCTCAAGGATTTGATGAGGTACAACCATGGAAGTGCCTGATGTAGAAAAGGGGGGTGAGGGGTACTCATACAGGGGTGTCTTGATACAATATACGGGTACTGTTCAAAGATATTGAATGGGGTGGTAGGAAAGCGCAAAGTGTGGTGGTCAAAGATATGAAGAAGAAGGGCTATGGTGGGGTACAGGAATAGAGATGATCGAAATCCTGGGGGTATGAAGTCTTATGTGGGGGTGGGGTGAGCATTGAAGGGGGTGGGGGTGACAGGAATGGGGAAAAGTTTTCGGTCGCATAGTCTGCAGACCATGGTGGGGTAGGTGACGGGTTAGGAAAAGACTAGGTGGGGTCATTGATGTACCCACCACACCGGTGCAAGATACTAGCTATTCATAGGTAGAGAGGGGGTGCATACGTTTCAGGGCCTGCGGGGGTAGGGTGCAGTGAGGGATGGTAAACGGGGGTGGCGGGAAAAGATCAAGGCCATGCAGGGCAGGCACAACGGAGATGAAGAGAATGAGAAGATGAAGGCGGGAGAGGAGGAGAGGATGGGGGAAGAAGAGGGAAGGGGAAAGGAAGGGGGAGGAGGAGAGGGGGCGCAAGAGGGGAGGGGAGGAGAGGGACGAGATGATGAGAGGAGAGGAGAGGAGAGGAGAGGAGAGGAGAGGAGAGGAGAGGAGAGGAGAGTAGAGGAGAGGAGAGGAGAGGAGAGGAGAGGAGATGGAATTAGAAAGAAAGGGAGAAGATAAAGAAGTGATAGATAGAAGAAGAGAAGCGAGAAGCATGAGCGAAGCCGAAGCAATGTAGTCGGCGATAGGACTGCTGAAACATCCGGACAAGGCAGATGAGTGAACAGAGGTTGATAGAAATATTAGAGGATCAGGAGCAACGCGATAGGAAGGGCATCGATGAGAATAAGGAGGCTCTGTTCATCCTCTCGATGTCATCGCTGTCTTCGTGTTGAAGGTCAGGTTGCAGGTAACTCCTTACACCGGCATGCACTTGAGTCCTCCTGGCATTGCGGCTGCGTACGTCCTGGCGTCCAACTCGAGGATAGGAGAAAGACATCCTTTCGGGATCAGCCATGGCCGAGGAGCATCGCGTTTGGCATTTGCGATCCCTGATGTGAACTGGTATGACGCGGACGCGATCGGGTGGGCAGGATCATCGCCAAAGATTGAGGAGGGTCAGGGACACGGTCTTTTCGAGCAGGTAAGGCTGATCGAATTGAGGGAAAGGAGAGGGGGGGAGGAGGTAGGGGATCAAGATCAGGGGGACGGGCAGGAAGAGTACAAGGGTGATAAGAGGACGAAGAGGAGGAGGAGAAAGAGAAGAGGAAGAGGAAGAGGAAGAAGACGAGGAGCAGGAGGATCTTAATCGGCGAAACTCCTTGTTAGCGGGTGACGCATGGCATGCAGATATTTGTGGATGGGGCGGAGAACTTCTTGACATGGTATGCATTGTGCATAAGCATGCGGTCAACCCTCCCCATCTTCAACGGGTTCCTCTTCCCGGAAGCTCCCGCTCTCGTGCGGGAACGCGTCTACCCCTTCATCGTCTTCATATCCGAGCCCTTCCTGCGAGGCTGGCGGTAGGAGGATAGAGATCAAAGGGAGTGGAGAAGGGGAGGGGGGAGGGGAGGGAGGGACAGGGAGGGAGGGACAGGGAGAAGGGTTTGGGCTGTAAAGGAGAAAAGGGTTTGACGGTTGTGAATTTCAGGAATGCTTTTCCATATGTTCTCAATGGTTTCGACTTGTCGGTATTTCCTGCATTCTGCGGCGTGTAAGTTTGAAATCTTTCAACTTCACTTACCCGCCTTTGGAGCGACATCTCGAAGTCTTTCCTTCCTGTGACCCTGCTGTCTCTCCTGATTGATTGTTTCTTTCTTGTTCTCCTCCTCCTCCTCCCTCCCCTTGCCCCCCCTCCTTGCCTTGCATGCAGGCATCTTCCTATCTCATCTGCAACTTCTTCACCTCCTCCCTGTTCTTCTAGCTCCCCGCTGTCTCTTCTTCTCACTCCACATCCGCTCAGAGTTTTCCTCATCGCCGTCACAGACGCCATAGGAGCACAACAACCTGCCAGGAGGCCTCCAAAAAGGCTTCTTGACAACCACCCGACGTTGAGGAGGTTGGCAGTGGGTTGGGGAAGTGAGCAAGTCTTTCACGATGGGCGAATCTGGCAGCTGAAGAGATAATAATCCGAGCCAGGGCGACGCTTTTCACGAAACCTCTTCCTCTCTTATTCATTGCAACACAACAAATGTTAGATAGACAAGACAGCCCCATGTCAATAGTTGAAAGACAGCGACATATCTCTCTATGCAGATATCACTCGCGATCAGTTGAAAATCTTGGAAATCCCCAAAAAATAAACTTCACATGCATCTCACATCAAAATACAAACTTTCTGCGAACCCTCCTCCTCTCTGTCTCAGTTGACGCTCATCTCCTCATCCGATGAATCCTCAAGGTTTACGTTCCTTAACGCCTGACAACATCGTAAGTCACTTGAAACTCTCCTCCTCTTCCTCCATCATTATCCTCCTCCTCGACCCTCACCTTCTCCATGTTGAGATGAGCTATCATGCTCTTTGCAGTGGAAAAGACGAAGGATCGTAGCGCATGCTTCTCCCGCTGAAACTTACTCTCCAGCTGCCGGCAAGTGTGACTTCCCTCCCTCCCTCCCTCCCTCCCTCCCTCCCTCCCTCCCTCCCTCCCTCCCTCCTCCTCCTCCTCCTCACCTTGCTCATCTTCTCTCTGTTCTCATGTTCCAGCTTCAGCATTTCTGCTCGCTTCTCGTACTCTGAGGCCTGAGAGAGAATGAGATGATCCGGAGGAACAGGAGAAGGAAGAGGAACACAAACAGGATGGGCAGGGGCAGAGAAATGAGGAGGAGGAGGAGGAGGGAGAGGGAGCGG